>NC_051080.1:39532208-39692960 GCF_004664715.2 Peromyscus leucopus | reverse complement strand
ATGCAAGGTCACGGGGTCCGCCAAACCTTCGCCTGGTTGCTGCGGTTGGGGGCTCCTGGCGTCGTGTCTTAATTATGTAAAGATGTGGTTGCAATCTGTTCATCTTGCCTGCTGAATGTGTAGCCCCTGATTGGCTATTGAAAAGGCTGAATGGCCAGTGCTATCGCAGGAGGATAAGGCAAGGATGGGCAGTGGGTAGGGGGTGTGGTACAGGTAGAGCCAAATACATAGGAGGAAAAATACTGTAGAACACGTAAAGAACAAGGCGCAGGATAAAGAGGAGGAAGGGAACGGAGGAGAGAATGAGCTTGGGGAGATCGCGAACTCGGCCAGGTTGCCTCTGTCTACAGGGGCCACCAATTTATCAGACCCATACGCTTTTTCTTTCCTTAGGCTTTTGGCCTGGGAAGTTCTCTTTCACGGGCCAGATAGCGCAGGCAGATGCTTATGACGATAGAGAAGCTAGTGAAGGCGTGGAGATATATACAGAAGTAAGAGAAGGGTAATATGCAAACCTATGAGTGCAAAAGGTAATAAAGAGAAAAGGAGATCTCAATTTTGATATCACACCATGGGAGCCTAGCAAAGCCTAGGCTCGAGAGCTTAGGTTGCCTGAGCATACTCAAAAGTAGATATTCCAAGCTCTTCTGTAGTCTCATGAGATTGGCAAAGCGCATTTGGCACTGAGACCCACACAAGCTACACAAAAGCCTGACGACATACACTTCAGATTTTACTTTTATTTTTCACGTTTTAAGGGAGAAAACTACTACAGTTAGAACATCTTGCACTACTAACAGGCATGATGGTGCATGGTATATAGCTTAAGAAAAAAATAGCATGTACAATAGGCTTATCACAAAGATGGCAATGCTTTTTTAAAATTTGGCAAAACCCAAAGGACAGACAATACGCAGCACAAAATAGGCAGGATCACTTGTGTGAGGAGTATTGATCCACCTTGCTAGAATGTTTTACTAGTAACTATTATAATCTGGCAATTGTGGACAATACAGTTAACTGTGACCTTATGACGCTAACAGGCTCTTAAGCCGTATTTATTAGAGAAACCCTTACAGATAGGAATCCCTGCAGTAAGACGCTCCATGGGATCCAAGAGGGATGACTATTAAATTTGAGATGTGCACAAAATGTTAGTGATGTGTAGAAGTTCCAGCGGAAGGTAGGGACCGCGGTTACTAGGCCTGCTCTAACACCCCTGGACGACTTGCCCTACGACCAGTCTGGAAATACGCATATTGTGACGATTCCATTATTCGGGTAAGACGCTTATATGTCAAGATGGTACTCATGGGGAACCGACGGACAGGACTGAATCAGATTATTCATTCCTTCTTTCTCAAAAACTTGCATATAGAGCTATGGTAATCCATGTGTTTTAATTGGGCCTTCACTTGAATGATTCTCTTGGGAGTACTATACCTTTTGCATACTCTTGAGTGTGTTTTATTTGGTATTCCGAAAATGTAGGAAGGTCATGAGACTTTATTCTTGAGTGGATCATCGTGCTATTGTGTCATGGTTTTTAATTTTTTGTTTTTCTATCAGTTTGGTGGACTCCTGCTAACAGACAAGGGGTTTCCCAAAGTCATACAGAAGCTACTTCGCAAGCTGTGTCGTCTGAGGCAGTCTGGAATGATCAGCAAGAATGTTAGGAGGTTAGAAGCACTAGACCTGTCCTGCGCACAGAAAGAATTCGGCCGAAAAACCAGGAACCTCAGTTTCAGAAGCTATAGCCTTGTAGAATTCCTTAGATATCAGGATTCATGTAGATGTTTTTCTCATGTGCCCTCTACAGGTTACATATGGGGTGCTGAGTTTAGGTTGCTTTGTTTATCAGTCCTCCAGTGAAACCCATTTCAAAGCTAAATTAACCAGCAAGGGGTAATATCACTGCTGGAAACATAGTTGTTCATCGCACAGGGTGGTCTGGAAATGAAAAATGGGTCTATGTGATTATTTAGTACGGTTCTGGTTCACAGAATTACTCCCCTAGATCTTGATCTATGTGACATTCTTTTACTCAGGAGTAGCCAATCGAAAATAATCCAGTGTGTGTCAGACGATCATGGTATGATAGTGGGGTTCAGAAGGGGGGATTAAAACTATGTTTTTGAGAAGTAAGAATAGACAATTGAATGACGCTTAGAAAAATACGCGATAATAAGGACCTTAGCTGATAATGGATTTTGAACTCTCATATGATCTCGCAAAGACTAGTAATGAAAAAACAGGTCTATCACGGTCAACTAGGAGTTCACTTGAACCCAAGAATGGTGCTGTAAGTTGGCCAGTATAGGTCACACCAAGACTTCTCAGTGACAACAGGCCTTCTCCTATCTTCCACTCGCGCATACTTGCTGTGATCTCACTCTGCGTGGTTTATTTAACTGCTTTAACTACCCTTTCAACTGCTTATCTTTAACTCGAGCGCTGCACCGTTGTACTCTAAATAATGGCTAAAAATAGACTCATTTCGAATGGTATAGGAGGGTGAACACGCTAATCTTAATTTGTGCTAAGTGCAATAGATTAAGGGAATACATTCAATGTTGGCTTACTTCGCTTTCCGGCCAAGCTATGCTCATTTTTGAAGACTAATGCGTTCCTCCTGAATCACCTAAGTACACTCAGCTCAGCCAGCGTAGAACAATCCAGCGCCTAGCCTGTATGGCGATCAAAGTGTGTAGACTAGCATAGGGGAGTATGTGAGCCTCTGTAGCAATTTCTCACCGAGCCACACGTTGGGTGCAGAGCAGCAGCTTTTTTTTCCTGCGAGACACCATGGAAACTACCTTCTCTTTTCAGCAGGTGTTCATTTCCATGAGAATCAGTCCTCCATAGAGATGCATAGCAGGATTCTAGCTCTGTAGCACGATCGAGTGCAAGTTGAGGAGGCAAAGTGCGAATCCTTGTCGAGGCAGCTTGACTCTGCGTTTACAGGGACCTAACAGCCCAATGTTTACAAGGCACCAGGCACATGTTTCTTCTATGCGAGGTACGCGACCAAATCACAATAGCAAGTTAGAACTTGGTAGGTAGGATAGAGTTAGTGCCAAGGAGTTTCAGATGTATAGGTTAAGCCAAAATGACAAGGGGCACACTCTTGTGTTTTCTGGACTTGATCTCGAGAGTACTGGGTACGTCTCTTAGTAGGATAGCCTTTGGAGAGAGTCAAATGAAAGGCAGGGCATATGTGGTCCCTAATGCTTATCTGGACCACACCTTTGGTCTCAACAATTCTCGCTCCATGTGTAGAGGAATGTCGCCTCTCTCTTGTCTTGCCGATGTTGTTGGTGTGATCGCGTGCTGTGGAGTTTGTGTGGCTAAACAGGGCTGCGTTGGGACACTGGCGAGGGAAGGGGGTCTGGCCAGGTGATTCGTCTGCAAGTCCGGTTCTGCGGCGGAGTGGGAAGGGGGAGGAATAGTTAGGACAGAGGCTGGAAAGAGGTGGCAGGTTTGAGTGGGGAGGGGGAGCCCAGAACAGGAGATGCCAAGCAGACTTGGCTGCTGACATGGAAACTTCCTAGAGTGCAGTAAGGGGGTGGGAACGCTCGCGCCCGCGCGCACGCGCCCACTTACGGTATGGTTCCTCGGTGGTCATCAGATTGTGGGTAAATTAAATTAAATCTAGATGGACAATCATTAAAAATAGTGAGGTAATAGGAGAGCGTGAAGGTTGCCCTGTATGTGGTTTATCGCTCTCCAGGCTGACAGCTTGTTAAGGCACTACAGAAATGCTCACACCCGTACATTTGTTTGTACTGAGTACGACCACGTCGAGGAGTCGGATCGGGCAGTACACATGATGTCTCCACTCACGCGGTGAGATCTCCCCTACGGTATATATACGAGTGCTGTGGACCATAGTATGTACTGGCACGTCACGTCGACTAGGGGTTAATGAGACCGGTAGATGATAGGGTTACAGAGTTTTTACTCTTATGCGTCTCTATTGCTCTTTTCGGATGTTGAATTTGTGTGTTTTGTGCGAGAATGTCACGCCAGTTGGATGAAGTGGTCAGAGAGAATTGACTGCAAATTGTTCGTCTCTCTTTATCCCACCGGCCCGCTAATTCCTCTTGTGTGTTTTAGTATTAACACCTCATGTTAGGTTATCGTGGCTTGAGTATATGACCCCCTACTTGGGCTCCATATGACTAACTAACAGAGAGTAGACGTGCCGCGGACACATACTTCGTGTGTGTCACCATGAGAACTCCAGCCTCTGCAGCACTCTGTTCGCTGTACCACACTATTTGGCATTTCTCACACACAGCGAGTATGTCCTTTGGTGTCATCTCTTGGCTTCTTGACTCTCAATTATGCTAATCTCCTGGTTGGCCAGCTCTATCCCCTCTGCGGGCACCAAGTACACAATTTTCTAGGGCTCGGTGGTTTGATGGATGCCCACGTGCCTCGTACCGAACGCTTAGGGGTGCAGCTCACACTCGGTGTAGCCGTGGGTTCATCTCTCGTGGAGAGAGGTGTGTTACTCATGAGGGACACAGTATTCACCCTTACGATGAAGAAGATGTAGTGGAGTAGGCCAAATTGCTCTGGGTTTGTCCTCATTGAAGCCCAGCAGCAAAGTCCTCGAAAGCTGTTTGAGATATAGAAGACGACAGCAAGTACCCAAAGAAAGAATTTAATTACTGAGAAGAGTTGAATCTCTTGCTCAAGGAGGATTGGGAAGCAGGGAGACCTCTGTTGAGGGACCAGGGTTTAACTAATTTCCCTTATCCCACTCGAAGGGTGTCCTCACGTGTTGAGTGCCGACATACACGGAGTTACAATGCCCGCCCTCGCACACATGCCAGACTCGGCTCACAGCTGGAGTTGCAATATCGATGACACAGACTGGGAGCCTACTGCTGGTGCTCTTTTCCAAAGATGGTCGGTTAGTCTAACAATATGAGGAGGTACTACAGAACGTTTAACTTCAGTGCTGCATCTCTAATCGACTAGTGGGGTTACTTCGCATGTCTTGTGTAATTACAGGGCCTTGGGGACACCACCACGGCTCAAAGCGCGCTAGCAGTGTTGTCTGTGAAGGTACGGTCACTGGCCCAGGGAACGCCTTATTTCTGACTTGGTGACTTGGGTGGCCAGACCATGACCCTTACATTTCGCAAATGGCTTACTGATCCTCCCCACCTCAGCGCTACTCGAAACTGTCGACTCACCGCTCAGCCACATGGATCATTGCTAGAGCTTTGGCTCTCGCTGGTCTATAATTTCTCAGTGTCGGTTGCTCCTCTGCTCTCCTACCTCACTCCAGGCGTGGCGGTCTCATTTGGCACTGCATCTTGAAATGATCTGTCTGTAAGAGCTCAGGTTGGGACCGCATATGGTTGTCAGTGCTTTTTTGCCTTATAGAAATTTAAATGCTGGCCTGACAAACTTGCTTATGGGCCAGGTTCACAGCGCAAGAGACCGTTCGGGTGCGCTTTGTTGTGGTGGTTCATTTGCCGTTTATTGGGCCTATGCTAAGAGTGGTGGGAGTGTGATGCTAGAGGTGCTGCAATTCACTGTGTCCTGGCTTGCTCTTCTGCTTGTGGGTCTTTCGCCGACTCACCGCTTCTAAGATGTTTGTGCATCTCCAACAATTTTTAGACACGAACTTTGCGGAGAAGGTGTTGATCTATCATGTAGTGAAGGTGTAATAGTGCAAACGGGATGCGGTTCTCTTCACGGTTCAGGTTGAGAGTTCTTCTTATCATCAGCTACGTTAAAGTGTATAAAGCGTTTGGCCAACAGCTGGGATTACTTTCTCTCCTCGCCGAACAATTGCCTTGCTGGTTAATCGGACGTCTGTGGTCTGGGACCCCTTCCTTTGGTCGGCTTCCTTTGTCTGTGTTCTTCATCTTTCTACACACCTGTGTGAAGACGCTAGGAGAGGAAACGTGATATTCGCTCTGAGTTTGTCCTCTGATGCCGCCACACGCGGGGTACCTGTGGCACATGTGTGCCCACACAAACAAAAGAAATAGCCATAATGAACTTTTTAAAAAAAGCTGAAGTCTAGGCTATGAGGTTTGATTTTGAGTTTACCCAGGGTCCCCCAGTAAATGACCTCCTTAAGCCCCAGTTTCTTTACTTGGTGTTAGGGGCAGTGACATCATCAGTGCATGCCCGAGTGGCCGGAAGGGTACAGCCCGTGGATGTAAAGTGCATAACTAAGTCTGAAGACAGTAGGTCTTGTTCTGCGAAATGCTGCTGTCTATCCCCAGTCCTCATTGCCCTCCAGTTTCAGGAGCAGGGCCTGGAGGTCAGATGGGTCCTGGCCAGACTCTACACACCTGGGTGTCCCCCCCCCCCATGGCCCTCCACCCAACCCAGCTACCAGACCAGGGCTGTGCACATAATAGACACTTAATACATGTTTATGGAATTGAATTAACGATAAAACGAGATAATGGCCTGGAAGGAGCCTGAGTTGTTAGGAGGGAATGCACAGCGTAAAAACCAGGCATATTTTTTTAAGCAGATTAATCTGGTCTTAACTCATTCTAATAGCTTGCGCCCCTATTGGCCAAGGCCATTATTATAATATACGGCCAGGGCCAGGGAGCTGGAAGATAGCGGTGCCTCAAAGTTCACTTCCCGGAGGATGCCACGGCATGCTGTTTCCTAGCTGACCTAGCCGGGGCTCAGAGAGCCTGTGGACCTGTCTAGGGTCATAGATGGGCAGGTGAGAGCCAGAACAGACCAGGCACGGGGAATATTTGGCTTACTGATGAACAGTAGCTAAGCTAAGAGCTGGCTCAGGAGGCCTGGGCTTCTGCTGCTGTTGGGGGCGTTTTCTGTGCCTGGTGCCGGCAGCGCTGGAGCTGCTAGATCCCCATCTCTGTGTGGCTCTTTACTCAGTTCCTCCTGTGGTCCAACATCTGCAGAGTAGGAAGTTGAGTCCAGTGCTTCAGAATGCACAGACCCTAGAGAAGGAGGTATGAGGCTGATTCCAGTTCTTCAGACTTCAGTCTAAATTCACCTCCTAGTGAGAACTGGGATCTGAGGGACCCAGAGGTCAGTGGGCTCCTGGAAGGAAGGAGTGGTCCAGCTCCGGTGTGAAGAGATGTAGCAGATTCCCCAAGCAATGGCTTGGCTGTCACCCTTCTCATACATCCTCTGTTCAAATCCTGCGTGCGCATGGAAGGTGGGAATTGTCTTAGTTCCTTTCCTGTTGCGATGATAAATACTCTGACCAAAGCTATTTTAGGGAGAAAGGGCGCCCTCCCAGGTCAAGGTACAGTCCATCACAAGGGGGAAGTCGAGCAGCAGGAGTCTCAAGTAGCTGGGCATATCTGTCCATAGTCAGGAGACAGGGAGGTGAATACACACGCCTGGGCTCAGCTGCCTTTCTCCATTTTATCCTGTCCAGTCTCTCCTGACCAGGGAAGGGTCCCAGCCACAGCTAAAGTGAGTTTTTCCCCACCAGTTAACTTATAATCAAGATAACCCCCAACAGGCATGCCCAGAAGCTGGTCTCAGGTGTTTCTAGATTCTGTCAAGGTGACAGTTAACACTATCCATCACTAGAACCTTGGCTGGATTGGGGAAGGAGAGTCTCAGGTGGTGACCAGATGAAGTTCCGCCCTTACCATCCAGGGGTGGAGGGTGGCCGGGATCCACAGTTGTGTGCCACTGGCCAGATGTAGGTCACAGCTGTGGCAGAGGCAGTGCTATGCACCTGTCCTGCAGCTTTAACAGGGGCTACCTTGTGCTGTCACCAAGGCACCCACTCTTACCACTAGGTGACTCCAGTCAGTGCCCGGGCCTGGGTTTCCTCATTTGAAACAAGGACTTCCCTCCTGAACCTCCCTGTCCTGGTCAGGAGGCTAGCAACCCTGGTACAGCCTCAGGCACAAGGGATGCTCTCTCCATCGGTGCCATTTCCCTGATTCTCCCATCGTGCCTATGAGGAGCTCGGCCAGAGGTGTGTCTCCCGTCCCATAATCCATGGGGTACCAAAGGTCACCAAGACGTCCAGTGAACCATCCACCTTTTAGGATGGTGAGGGGAGAAGGGTGTTTCCCTTGGCTGGAGGCTATCCCTCTTCAGAGTTCCCTGGGAGAGGCTGCCTAAGCCCGGGAGCCCCCAAGTGGTCCCCCTTGTTGCTTCCCACCTGCCTCTTGGCAGGTGGACCTTTCCCAGCTGCTGGCCCAGCCTAGCAGGGCGGCTGCAGCTTTAATCAGCCATCGTGCCGCTCTCCTTGGAGGGAGAAATTGCAGGTGGCAACTCGTAATTTCCCAGGCTTCTCCCTCTCCATTAATTTCTCCCTGCAAAATGGAGGCTTTCTGCTGAGTAAATCTCTGGCACTAAACCAAAGGCTGCCTTGAGGGCCTGAATATCGCCTCGGGCCGCAGACTTGGTGGGGTCACATGCCGCGACCGCGAGCAGCTCTGGGTCAACCTCTCAACGGTAGAAACTACACACATGCTTTCAATGAAGAGAAAGCATCAGGAGCATCCTATGAGACCGCATGCGAGCTCAGGAGTGGGGGTGGCAGCGGTAGATAAGCCGAGGGCGGGTTGTTCTATCACAGGCTCACACTGGTTTGCCGTGCCTCCTCTATGCCACGCTAGGGCACGAGAAGCTTAAAACTTCATCATTGTTCTTGAGCTATGATTTCAATTATTGGGGACTCTTCGTGCTCGCTCTCGCGTGGAGGATTATTGAAGCGATTTGGCGTAAGTTATTAAGATGTTGTTCAGACGCGACCGGTGATGAACGAACGAAGGATCTCGCTCTGTTGCGAGCTCTTGTCGCACGGCATAGTTGCTCACTGCTTTACCACTTACAGGTTCCTGGTGAGGCAGTGAGGGGATATGGTGGAGGAGAGCGCTGCTGGCGGGGGCCACCCTGGCCTGGGTACAAGGACTGTTTGTGGCGAGAATTGGATGAGAGGCCTTGGGCAAGAAGCTACGATTCAGATTGTGCAACTTATAGGATAGCCGCCTAGGGCCGACTCGCGCAGAGATAGACGCGCGGACAGGGGTCAGTGTGAACCTCAATAATCAGCAACTCCATCTCCCCTACTAGAGGTGGCTGCTCGGAGGACTCTAGAAGGAGGGAAGTGCTGAAGCGTTAGGCTGGCGGCTACCAGACAGCGCGGCGGGAGTCGTTTAGGTGGCTTGGTCCCTTCTCGCACTGGGCCATACCTTAGTGGGTAGCTCTTCGTTAGGGGGTTCAGGGCTTCTACGCGAAGTAGCGCGGATTTGCAAATTGAGGTGTCGCTGGCTTCAAGGGGCTTGAAAACCACCAGAGGTAGACTTAATACCAGAAACGCCAGGTTTAATGGTGGTGGCTCAAGATGCCACTGTAGGGCAAACTCACGCAGGAGCACACCAGCGAGGTGGCTTGAGCGCTCTTTGTGTGTGGTCAATGGACGGTGTACCGACGTGGAGGTTTTGATGTGATGGGACAAGAAGGTGAAAGGAATACCATAATGGGTTGTAAGGGTCTCATCAGATAGGTAGTGCATACGCGGCTGTTTAATTGCATATTGGAGATAGAAGATAGGAGAGGGATTAGCCTATATATATGAGCTTACTCGAGGTTGTCTGAGAATATCTTCGTCTGTGATATCATCCTCTCACACTACTTCGTCTCCAAGTGATGGAGGCGCAGTTCCCAACCTGGAGTCGCTAGAGTCAACTCATCGGGGCCTTTCACAGAGTGGATCGCCAATCGCCGTTCTACGATCGTCGTGGAGAGTTTTATTCTCCTGGAGAGGGGAAGATCCTTGGGTCAGATGGCCACGTTTCTCTTACTGCTACGCATCTGCCTCTCCTCCAAATGTGTTTAGAAATGCCTCAGGTTGACGATGGACAGATAGCAGTAAGTACATCTACTGAGATCATGTTCTTTTCGCCAGCAGGCAATAGAGCTAGATAATTGGCACAATAGACAAGAGAGAGGTCTTCGAGAGTGAGGAGTGTACCAGCTCACTAGGATTGGCGTAGGAAATAAGGTCAGAAATGACAGGGCTGGAGAGCCTCAGATAAGCAAGAGGGAACACTCTCAGTGTTCAAGGACAAGGGCTGACAGGAGAGGTGAAAAACTGCGACACATGGACTTCCCAATGCCTATGCAGGCCGGGACGCCCTCAGGCAATAAGCTGGAATAGTTGCTTTGTTCTTTTTTCTTTTACTTTGTCTTCTTTTCATGGTACCCAGTTAGGAATCAGGGGAATTGGAGGCAGCCCGGCTCACTCCTTCTCACAGTAGCCTCGAGGACGCAAGAGATAGCCCGGGGCCGAAAGGTAATAAAAGGTTTCGATTAAACAATATGAATAGCTTCTGTTTGGCTTCTCTGCGGGCCTAGGACGTGTATCTGACAAAAAGCGGCTTCGACGAGGGGTGGAGGCCTGTAGAAGCGAATAGTAATTTAGAGCTTATGGTACATGACACAGAGGTCTTGATCCCTATCCCCGGTGAGTGGGCACCTAGTCTGCCTGGAGGAGAAGAATTCCTGTCCTGATAGGTGATTGTGTTGTGGCCTGAGAGATGGCTGATTACACGCAGCCACGCCTTAGCCCTAGCGCATGTCGTTGTCTATCACTCATTTGCCATTATAATGGGGCCTCTAGGCCGGAGCTCCTAGAATCATGAAATTTCCGTTAGTAGTATGGATATATAAAGGCAACGGGGTTGTGCCAGGATGAAAAAGATATCTTGCATTAAGCCACTAATAAGGGACAAAGGCTGCTGGTGGAGGTTGATCACTTAGAGCCTTGAGTGAAGCATTAAACACTGAGTGATCATCGTGTGTATCTCTCACACTACATAACGCAAATATCTGACTGTAAGTCACAAGTTACTCCACAACATGGTTGATTTTTACTTTAAATATACATGTGGTAGTGCCCCTACAGCAAAATAATGAGGCAGAGGTGAAATTTTTATTAAAGAAGTAGTGGGTGGCCAAGGAAGAAACCTACATAGGCTGGTTGGTACTACTTCATATTCGCACATGTCTATACTTTTGGATCTATGCACATATTATGCTCCAGTTCTTGTTACATGGACAGGAGGGAAGCTTCCAGGCACTGCAGTGGGAGCCTTCTCGCATAGACAACCCCTTGCCTTGAGAACCAAGTGTTACAAACCCCCTCGCATTCGGACATTCTAAATCACCTTCTATCAGCTCGATATCTGTAGTCTTTCCTTCTTCTTTTTTTTTTTCCTAACATTGGCTCTCTTGGTGTGGTGTTAGATTATGTGATTGTGAGGATTTATTAATTGTCTCACGGGAAGTCCTGGCCGGGCTGGCTTGTTATGTTTTAACTCTCTTCGATTATGTGGCTAGAAATTGTGCTCAGTATACCACAGCACACGACGAACACTCACACAGCACACACACACGAGCACACACACACACACACACCCTTTCCAAAGGAAACTTTCTTCTGAGCTGCTCACATCAATGTTTGGAAATTTTGTCCTACCAGGATAACAAAACTTATGACATTCGATAAAACTGCTTGCCCTTAGCACACACTATGGAGTGTCCCCTAGGATATATTCAAAATGAAGGGTATTAATAGTCATGGCTTGTTAAAGAACAGAGGAAACCTCTAGAACTGGACTGGACTACACGCACAGGTGATTATGCGAGGCAGGAAATATTATCAACTTTCGGCCGCTTATGGGGGTAATCCTATTGGATAGCATCATATTCATACCAGATGGGGTATGGGAGCATACAGGGACTCAGTCGAGTGCGACATGCGAGGCAGAGTGGGCAGGAGGGGGTGGGGTGCGCCGGGCTGCCTTTCGGATTGAGGGATCAACTGCCAAACATCCAGGTGCTAACCTTTGGGCTGCTGGGGCGCAGCTTTGATGTTCATCGTACAGGCATTGCAGTGTTAAGCCTGGTACGTTCTGACTTTGGCCGCAGGGCAAACCTAGGGCACGTGCAGACCCTTGAAGCACAGTCGACCCACATCACGCCACACAGGCCAGCACATATTATATTACTACCGGTGACTACTATGGCGCAGTGATCATCAATTTAAGCACATTGGAAACTATAAGATTAACAAGAACGGTATCGTCTGTATTGCTGACGACAAAATTACGCTTACTGTTATCTTTCAGTTCTAATGAGTTAGATTAAGGGAAATGGAGTAGTAGAGGGTAGAGGGAGTTAGTGTGAAGAGGGCAAGGGAATGAAGACGGAGATGAGCATGACTGTAGGAGAAGGACCATGTCATGTCTCTTCTTTGAGATGATGTCAACCTCAACCCTGTTCAGCTCTCTCTTAGGAGATAAAAAATACTGTAGACACGCTCTTCTATTCCTAACGAGTTCATTTTGTTTTACCACTCTAACAATACACGATCACGCTCTGACTAGGCTTTTCACATTGAACATCTTCTTCTTTCACTTTTACCGTATAAGAATGACTTTTAGCAGAGGGCCATATTTACCAGACTAGGACTCGGGAGGTAGCTGGGGATGTCTCACGAGCTAGGTTCGATCAATGACGCTCGAGGCTTGCCCTCCTCCTGGGGGAGTGGAAAAGAGCTCGAGTGACGAAAGGGCACTGGGGCGTTGTTGTACCCCGGAGCCTACCAGAGCCAGCCAGACTTGTTGATTCTACATCTCTGCCAGTTTGCTTCGCGATGGGTGGACAGGCTGCAATTTTAGGGCACGCGTTGAGTCGTTATAGATTGACTTCGGAGTGACTCTCCTTCGTCACGCCCACGTGCTCACTATCAAAGATCTGAGTTTCAAAGTTCTCTCTGTGCTTGTGCACCGTCTGGCTGGAGTGGAGATGACGGTGGTCCTCGGCCTGCTGATGACTTAAAATTGAGTGAATAAGTCTTAAGCCCGTGAGAGTCCTGCCTGCGCTGAGCCAGTGGTCTTGGACTGGCTGGCCATTCCCCATTTCTGTTTATGAGGGAGAGAGGTACCATTAGAATTTCGGGCTACGCAGGGATATTAGTAGTTATATTACTCGGTTCGTGAAACTCTCACCTTCTCGTGCCTGTTTCCGCGCGCTTCCTACATTTTGAAAATATGATATAGTATGTTACTTTCTATACAACGGAAACATAAAGTTGAGCTAAAAACTTTAAGGAAGAGGAAGGAGGTTTAGAATATAACCCTAGACCAAAAGATAAAACATGCAAGTATTGGATTTATCTACTAATTTTGCAATAGCCAAGTATTAACATGTAGTCCTAAAATACAGTATTTGTTTAAAACGATAGTTTGGCTAATTTGTATCTAGCGTTGTCTAAAAGTTTGAAACAATGATGGCGGCAATTTCTCACGAGCCACGATCATAGATTATTGAAAGTGGCACTCCATGTCAATCCATGTCTCCTTCTGAGAGTGCTTGGACTTTCAGGCCATGAGTACTGCCTACTAGCATTTGCTATACGGTTATGATTATCAGCCAGTTCGCCTTGCCTATATTTGTGTCTTTGGATCAGTTGCCAGATGATCTCATGCACGCACCATCTGTTCCCTTGTAATATATCAGGGCTTGTCACAACGGCGAGATAGGATGAATGTGACACCGCTATAGATCCAAGAGTCTTGAGGCTAGAGACTGGAGGGGTTTGTGAAGGGCAAACCGTGAAAAGCGGTCATAATGGGGGAGATCAACATAAGCGAGGCTCAATTTCGTGTCACACGTGCACGAGATAGGGGGTCGTACACGTTTGCGATTGACCTCTGGATTACGCCTGTCAGGAGATTTATCCATTAGGAACTAGAGGAGAAGAGAGCATCGAAACTAGAAACTCCTGCTAGGTGGCGTCCCATCACTCTGGCCTGGAACCTTTAACTGATGAAAAGTGTGGCGAAGGAGGTCGCCTCTCGCTCAGGGAGGAGAAGTTCTGCCTCTCACCGGCTGGCGATCTTTGTCTGGACTCTTCTTCTCCTGGCCTTGGTTTCCTCGTCTGTAAAGTGAGTGGAATGTTAATGTCCCTCCTGCTCGAGTAGGGAGTGGCTGGTAAGTGGAGTGGGAGCCCATGGGGGATAGAGGATCTCATTTGGGGAGCTTTTCACCCCCACCCCCAATCCCCATGCTTCAAGGAAGAATGTGGGAGGGCAGAAGTGCAGGGCTGCATCTCTGCCTTCAGGCCCCCTCACCCCACCCCCCTGCCCAGGATGGAGAGGACTCTGCCCGCCTTCCAGTTACCTGGGCTTCCCTGCAGAACAGCCTTCCCCTTGGCCTGGTCATTCCTCACCGCCCCCCACAGGCCCCCAGGCTGAGTCCTGTCTGGTGCCCACCCTGACACCCCCCTACCAGCCCTGGTCTCCTGACTTGGAGAATGGGGCTCCTAGCATCTGCTGAGCCGTCGTTAGTCACTTTGGGGCTCTTGTGTGGGGACAATGGCCCCTCAATTCTGTAAGCATGACCCTTTGCCTGGTGCGGCTTCAGCTTCCCTTCTCATGCAGACTGGAGGACTTTAGAGAACAGAACCTCCGTGGGGTTCCCCCCAGGGCCCACTTTATCCTGAGTTTGAGGGCTCAGGACCTGGAATTAAGGCCTGCCATCCCAAAATGTGTGTGTGTAGTGGTGGCCTATGAGGCCACCCAGCCAGGAGGCTTTATTCATAAGACCAGACCTTGGTGGAAACACACGTCAGTCAGCCTTAGAGAGGGATGGCTGGCTGCCAGCGTGCCGGGTTCTGTTCCAGGGGCAGAGAAGTAGGGGTGCAGTGCGTCTGCCTTCACCCCCACCCGAATGCCCTTGAGACAGGGTCTGGAAGCTCTGCCTCCTCTGGCATGGCTTGCCCGTCCCTGCCTGCTGACTTGAGACCCCGCTGTCCCTTGCCTCCCTCTGCAGAGAATAGGCTTCTCTCTTGTAAAGTAGTTCTGTGGAGGACTGGTCACCC
Source organism: Peromyscus leucopus (assembly GCF_004664715.2). Taxonomy (NCBI): domain Eukaryota; kingdom Metazoa; phylum Chordata; class Mammalia; order Rodentia; family Cricetidae; genus Peromyscus; species Peromyscus leucopus. The sequence continues at coordinate 39,678,082 of NC_051080.1, read as the reverse complement.
ACCTGTTGGAATGGTGGCTTCCTCACAGCCTCCCCTATCCCCCCACGGTGGTGTATTCAGGTTTGCCCCACCATTCTGTCTGGCACAGAGGAAATGCTAGGTAAATATTTGCTGAAGAATGACTTCCAGAAAGAACAGGCTTCCAGCCCTGTCTTCCTGATCCCCCCAGCAAGGATCTGAGCTGATCTCTCTTCTGCTCAGACTCCTCTAAGGGGTCCCTAGTGCCCTGGAGATAAACAGCCAAGCTCCTGCGGCAGATTTTCCTTCCACTCTGTCCGTGCCCACCTCTCACCCCACTTTGCCTGTTGAGGGCAGGTACTGTGCTTCCTGCCTAGAGCTCTCGGGGGTCCTCCTGGGGCCTTCCCTGGGGAGCCTGTCCCTACCAGCGCACTGGGACAGCTGTCTCCTCCGTGGAGGGCCCCTTTCTGCCCCAATCATTGGTGTAGTCCTGCCCTGTCCTGGTTCTTCCTGCAGCTGGGGTTCGAGGGAGCCTCATTGGTGTAGTCCTGCCCTGTCCTGGTTCTTCCTGCAGCTGGGGTCCGAGGGAGCCCAGGCAGCCAGGCAGGGGGCATGTGAGAAAGCTGGCTTGGAGGGGGCAGTCATGAGGAGCTCGTGGCCGAACTGCCCAAGACTGGGCATGGAGGAGGGCCAGGGGGCTGGGCTCCTCAGAACTGTCTGTTGCCACCAGCCCCACACATTTCCTGTTCCCCCACAGTCCCTGGGTCTGTGGACCAATCTGCCTGTGGGAGGCCCCAGGCCTGTGAATCCTGAGACATTCTACCCTCTCCTCCGTGGGATCTTGAGCAAGCCTCTACCCCTCTTCAGTGACCCCACAAATGAAGCAGCAGGTTGGAGCCTATCAGAAGCCCCATCCCAGCTGAGACTCTGGTCCGCTATATTTGGCCCACATGGTGGATTTAAAAGAGAAAAAAATCTTTTTCTCCTCTTTTAAACTTGAACCAATATTAAAAGGAGGAAGCTTTTTAAATGAAAGCCAGATTTCCAGCTTCTCTCAACCAGGCTGGGCTGGCCAGAAGCTCCATCCACCAGAGGAATTGGGTGGTCCTTGCTCTTGGCCCCCCAACCCAGCCACTGAGCAGGGGCCCTTCAGGCTCCTGCGGCTGCAGGGGACAGGCTTCCAAACCTGCCGCCTTATCCCCTACTTAAAGATAAAACTCCATTCATCCCCTCCACCCCCCCATTCTAGACAATCTGCCTCGTTTTAAAATTCCTTCAGCAGCCCCAGGCCCAGCAGCTTCTCCCAGCTAAGGAACGAGGTTGCACGTGACTCTGCTCTGCGGCGGGGAAGGCTTTGATGTTGCAGTGATTGTAGACCGCCCCTCCCCCACGGGTCCCTTCCTCCCCTCCCCTTCCCCTCTCCTCCCTTCCTTTCTTCCACAGTTCTCTCTCCCCCACCTGCCCCCCTCCACTTTTCCCTCCTCCCTCTCCCCTCCACTTCCTCCTCCTTTTTCCCACCTCCCTCTCCCCTCCATTTCCTCCTCCTCCTCCTCTCTTTCCCACCTCCCTCTCCTCTCCACTTCCTCCTCCTCTGCTATTCTCTACTCTCCCGCTCCAGGTATCAGCTAATTCCCTGGCTCCCGCCCAGCTAGATCCAGATGCAGGGAGAGGGGAGGGGCCCCCACCCCTGGGGAGAAGTGCAGAGTTTGGCCCGTTGATGCCCGGGAGGAATAGGGTCTGGTGACTTGACTTGGAGTGGGCTCTCAGGAGGGATGGCATCTCTCGACCCGGTACCCCAGTACCGTGGAGTTCCCCCAAGTGACCCACTACTGCCGACCTGTGAGGATGTGAGGCTGGGGCTCGACCTCAGTTCAGGGCCGTATCCCTTTTGTCCCGGCGGGGAAACGGGTTCTAGAGCATTGAAAGTTGACCCTCAGGAGGATGAGTGAGAGGGCTGTGGGGTATGGGGTGCAAGTGCGAGGAGCCGAGATGGCAGATCAAGACGAGGAAAGATGAAGGGAAAGGCGTATGTCCGTGCACCCTCAGAAGGACCACACCCCTGCCCTGCCTCGCTGCCGCCCTCCTTCAGTGAGTTCCGAATAAGGGCCCCAGATTTTCGGGGAGTTCATGCTGTCTGCCCACCACCCAGCACTCTTAGTCCTCTCAAGGCGTCTCTGGTAAATTCCTCCAGTGCCAGGGGGTGGGGTCTAGAAACCTTAATGTCTCTTCACCGCTGTTGTCATTTACTGTCCCCAGGATGGGACACTGCCGCACCACAGCCTCGTCTGTACTGGCATCCCGCCGGGGCCTCCCTGCTCTTTCTCTGTCAGTCCTCTGTCCACCAGCTGCAAGGATGGTCCCCAGACCCATAGGCCGTTTGTCTAGTTCTTGGGAGAAGGGCCATCCGCCATCCTGGCCCCGGGCTTCCTTTTCTGTGGTTGAATCTGTCCTTCTGGAGGGCAAGCTCTGGAAAGGCATGTGCAGAGAGAGTAGTGATTCGGGCCAAGCTGGCAGCCTACCAGCTGGCAGGGCTGCTGTGCACCTGGCCATTCGGAGGGGACAGGAGGGTAGTATCTGGCCGGCCCTCTGCTGCGGGGGGGGGGCCGGGGGGTCTGCTCAGGATGGACTCCAGCCCAAGCCCTTCCCCATGTGGGGTCACCAGAAGTACCTTTCTTTGCTGACCCTCCCTTGCTCTTTGGAGTGATGCTGGACTGCTCCTGTCTTCCTTGGGATGCCTGCCTTCTTGGCAGCTACTGTCATGGCCCACAGTGGCCCGGCTGCAGATGAAAGCCTCTCCCGAGGACGCCTCTGGTTAATGCTGCCTGTCCTGCATCCCAGCTCCCCCTTAGCCTCCTGGGTTAAGTAGCTTTGGGAGCCAAGTAGTGTGGCTCCGGGCCTTCCTGTAGAATTGGGGATCTGAGGAGAAGAACGCTGGGAGCCCTGGTGTGCACCTCATCCATGTAGCTGTGGGTCAGTCACTAGCTCTCCCTGGGCATGTAGACGTGGAACTTGTGGCAGTCCCATCGCCTAAAAATTTGATCGAATAGGGGTGAGAAGCTCCCAAGTGCTTTGTTTTTTTAAGAACCTATTTTTATTTTTAATTATTTTGTGTCTATGTGTTTGTCTGAGTGTGGCTTTGTGCATGTGAATGCAGTGCCCCAGGAGGCCAGAAGAGGGCGTCGATTCCCTGAGCTGAGGGACTCGGGTCCTCTGGAAGAGCAATATGTGCTTTTAACCTCTGGACTGCCACTCCACCCCCACCCTCAAGTGCTTCGAATAGATATGAGCCTCTGGGCTGAGGGTTCATGTCTGCACCCCATGTCCAGCCTTGAACTCCACACTCAAGGATGCATGAGGCTCTACCCTGTCCAGGTACCTAGGGCTGCTTGAGCCAGTGGAGTGTCAGGGCTGAGGCACAGGTAGGTCCCAGTCTCGAGCCTTCTTGCAGCATGCTGTGTGGCTGTAGGTGAGTTATTGCCCCTTTCTGAGCTCAGCTGCTGCGTCTGATAGTAATGGCATCCTCCCTCCCAGAGGAGTCTGTGCAGTGGCACCCGGTGCGGAGCAAGTGCTTGCTCAATGTCAGCTGTAGTTGTTGCTGTTTTTATTATTATTTGACTTGAAAATCTCCTGCTCCACGTGCTGCTTCCACAACAGTTGTTGTTTGTGAAAAGCTGAGCTGAATAAATGGGGACCCAGCAAGCTTATGCCCCTGCTCCTTGCTTAGAGCTGGCGTTGACAGGGCCCCCTTGAATCTCTGGTGGGAGGAGGAGCTTGGCCCCATCCCGGTGGCCTGGCCAGGGCCCTGTTCAGGGCCAGGGGGTCTCAGCCCTGCCTGGCCTGCCTCCCGGCTGACAGCTCGGGCACTGTGAGCTGGCTGCCAGCCAAGCTGCTTCCTCTCCCAGCTGGCTGCCATCCAGGGCCTGATGCCAAGGGGCCGGCTGGTGGGCAGCAGTTCCATCATAGTAGGTAGGACTGTGATCCCAGCCAGAAGACTCCAGTCAGGCCTGGGTGTTGGGGCCATCCCACCACCCCTGGAAACCCCAGGAGAGCTGAGCACAGCCGCACCGGCTGTCGGCACGGCCCCCAAGGTGATATGTCTGCAGAACTGAAAAGAGCAGATCTGAAGGAGATGCAGTGAAGAGAGCACAGCTTGGGCAGAGGGTCCATGGAGCAGTGTGGAGCCTCCTGCAGCCTCTGTGTCCACATCCGGAAAATGGAGCCAGTGTCAGCCTTGTGGCCTGTCTCCTGGGTGGTTCAGCATATCCTTGTGTTCAGGGCTGTGCTGGGAGCAAAGGATGGAACATCCTGGTGACTGATGCCGAGACAGGGAAAGACAGGCTACTACTGAAGATGACGATGATGGTGGTTGCCTGGCAACCCCAGGCACTTACTAGGTACTATGCTGAATCTTAACAAATATGAATTCAGTAGCTCTTAAAACCTGTATCTGAATTGGGGACTGTTCTTACCTCCAGTGTGTATATAAAGAAACATACCCACTTGCAGCTAGTTCAGGGTCAAGGCAATCCTCGAACCCCAGTAGGCTGGCTCAGAGCCTGTACCCTGGGTCTGAGGATGGACTCAAAGCCTGTGTTCTAGGTCTGAGAATGAGAGGTACTGGTCATTCTGTTTGGGCGCACAGGAGTACTGCTGGAGAAGGCCATTATTGATGAGCAGGAGATGACTTTTGACCAGAAGTTCAAGGTGGGCAAGTCCCAGAAAGGCTTATCTAGGGCCTGTCACCCATCACAGAGGGGCATAAATGCCAGATCAAATGTCTTGAGGGCTGAAAGGGACCCATGACTGAGTGAGCCCAGAGTAGATTCCATGGAACAGTTGGGCTGGCTCACAGGTGACTGTGGTAAGAGAGGAGGAGTACAGTTCTGTGGTAGGGTTAAGGCAGATACGTGCTTCTCTGTGGATGTTATCTTTGCTCTTAACTATAGTTGTGGGTGTGTGTGTGTGCCAACTGTGACACTCCCTCCTGCTCAGCTCTGCCCCCCAGGTTATCCCCTCATGACAGTGAGACTTCATTATTCGGCTCTTGAATATCTGTGGTGGGTGATGTTTTAGGCCCACCCTCCTTAGGCCTTTTGGGTAGCCTTGGTCCCACCGATGCTAGGCTGTATCCCAAGCACATTACGCTGCCCCAGAGCTATGGTTAGCACACAGGACATGTTTGATGGCCACCTTTGTGCACAGTTCCTTCGTTCCATACCACAGGGCAGCCCAAGCCTCTGTCTGACACCTTGTAAAACCGAGCAGGCCAGGCTTGCTGGTGACGGCAGGCTCGGTGTCTTCTGTTCACCAGAGCTGTGTCCACTGTGTGGTTAACCATGACGCTCAAAGATAAAAATCACCAAAGTCAGCCAGGAGCCTAACTGGGCCTCTAGCAGTGACTGATGTTGCCAGTAGGAATTCTAAACCCTGTGGCTGCTGGGCCCAGCACCCTGGACAGCACCGGCCTGGCTCTGCCCTCTCCCCAAGTCAGAGGGAGGGCACTTCACCACCAGCCCAGCCCGAGGTTCTGCCACGCCCACCCCCATCAGCCTCCCCAGGCCTCCCCTCCCGCTCCTGGAGTCTTTAGTCTTCGGCACAGTCTGGTAATTAAAAACCTTCAAGGGGGACTTTATTGAGTTAGCATTAGTTATTTTGTCAGGCTGGGAGAGCGAGAGAATTATCTGTCCTCCGGGAGAGGGGGGCTGGGCGGAGGCCGTGGGCTGAGATTGGCAGGTGCCGGCTACGTGCTTGCAGAGCCGGGGCCAGGAGGCTGCAGTGAACTGCAGGCACCAAGTGGGGCCGGAGGGGAGTGGGTTGCGGGCCTTTCTCTACCCAGAGGCTTACCTTGCCCCATGTGCCCACTGCCCAGGCCCTTCCTGGCTCCTGGATTGAAAAAAAAAAAAAGCCCAAGATGGCTGCATGCTCTGGGGTAAGGGACCCTTCTTCACAGACTGTTGGCTGTGGGCTAGGTCTCTTCTCTACAGGCCAGGGCTTCAGACTGGGGCTAGCCAGGATGGGCTGGTTTGAGGTGGCCCTGACCTCTCTGTCCACTACCTTCCATAGCTGGAAAATGCCTTTTACAACCAGGTAAGGGCCACCTGGGGTGTATGCAGCTTTGATCTTGAGCCAGCCCCTCACCTGTCTGCTTCAGACTCTCACTTGTGAATATAGAGCAGCAATCCCTCCCTCCCTCCCTCCCTCCCTCCCTCCCTCCTTCCCATCCTCCCACCCTCCCTCCCCAGGATCACTAAAGGAAATCGAGTGTGTGGTCTCTTGTGCAGGACAGGCCCAGTTCTTATTCCCCTGGAGACATCCGGCTCCAGGGACAGAACCAACATCTGCCTGTCATTCACTCTGTGACTAATCACTCTGACTCCTGGTGTGGTCAGTCCATATTTCAGATGAACAAACTGAGGTTTGGAGCAGTAAAGTGGTTTTCTGAGCCAGCCAGGAGTAGGAGGCCGGGGTCAGATCTGGCTCTTCCCTTTGACCCAGTGGCCCCAGGGCCAACAGTCTAAACAATGGGAAGAGTAATAGCTGTCAGCCTGCTGCAGGTCTTGGGCCTGACCAGGAGGCTACCTCCTGGAGATTGGGCCTCTCTTCCACTCAGGCTGTGACCTGCCTCTGCCTTGCTCCCTAGCTGAATCCCTGTCCCCCACCCCCAACACCTCCAAGTCCCAGACCCTGCCATTCCTTGTGGGAAGCGCCTGGCTAAGGGGATGTGAGATCTGGAGCCAAGCCTCAGGAGAGTGGAAGGAATGAGGAAACCACGTGTGTGTGTGTGTGTGTGTGTGCCGTCCATGGTCAGGTGCAGTAGGGCTCTCATGGAACTGGACCTGCTGTGGCCGAACTTAGCAACACATGCACCAGAGATGCAGAAGCCAGAGGCACAGAGGTATTGGCCTGGAAGGAGGAGGAGGAGGCCTGGGAGTCTCACGGGACCCTTGTCTTCTCCCATGTCTCCTGGGTGGTACTTTGAAACCTGAATAGGCCTCTTGATTTCTAGGTTCCTGCCCAAACCTTCCTCCTCTGGGAAGCCTCATGGGACTTGCCCGTTCACTGCCTGGGATCCTGTTACCCGCCATGGTTGCAGCTGACAGGCAGGGATGTTCCCTCCTGGAAGGCAGGGAGGCCAGTCTGGTGGTCCTCACGGCTCCCAGACGCCTCTGCTGCATCGTCGCCAGCGAGCCTTCGTCCCGCTCAGACGTGCCCTGAGTCCGACTGAGCAGACAGCCACGGAGCCGCTCGCAAGAGCTCGTAGTTATGACTGGAGGCGCGATCATTTGCACGTCGAAAGGTCTCTTGATCCTGACAGTGCCTTGGCTTCTCTCCTTCAGTACACTCAGCTTGCGTGATGCGGCCACAGCTACGAGCATACTAGGAGTCAGTTGAGCATATACCTTAGGAAACCCGTGCCGACAGAGCCCGGCTTCTAGGATTCTTTCAGGCCCTTAATGCAGGATAGTGCTTTTGAAGATTCTAATATGCCTCTTCTGTACTATCCAGTATGTGAACCCATCTGTTCCGCCTATTAGCTCCAGTCCATCTGTAGAGGACAGATGCCGGCATCTATTTACTTAAGACCCCGCTGACACTATCGTGTCACCCACAGTCATGGCTCAGCTAATCCCGATTAGATGCAGGTGGCTCAAATGCATGCTCAGATATTTGTTCTACGCCTAGTTCCTTATCTGAGATTAATAGTTTACAGACATCGACGACAACACTCAATTGTTCTCTTAATAGGCTTTCGATTCGAGTACTCTATGGCCCATATACAGCTATACCCATGCATTATCTTTACTCAGCCATTTGTGGTGTCAGGGTTATTCTTCTCTGTCACTTGTTCTTTCAGTGGTTACGTCTGAGTCTCTTCTGCACCCTACTCTGCGTTTATATCTGGACTTGCTACTGGGTCCAGGACTACTTATCTCAGCTAGTCTGCCCTCTGGACCTTACGGAAGTACTAAGATGGGCGTTTGTCATTTTTGCAACCTGCTATACACTGTTCTGCTGGTGGGGACTGTGCTTTAAATGTAGGACAGAACCACATTTCTTCCTTCCTTTTTTCTCTTATTTCTTGTTTCGCTTTCCATTATGTCATTTGTATGCTTCCCTTCCTTATCGTTTACGAACGCGCGCCCATGAATTTCAACCAAAGAATCGCACCTTTCTTCTGTTGTTAAGGATAAGTTGGGTTCCCTGCTGTCCCCCTGGCGATACACATTTCAAGTAGCCATCCCTCGCACGACTGTAATGACATAACTACTGCCCCTGGGGATTGTGTACTTTGTGTGAATTGCTCTATGCTAATAGCCATATTCGCTGCTATGAGGGCAGTCTAGTAGTCACTACTCTCACTCTGGTTCCTCTGCTTTTCATGTCAGGCTTGCAGGATACAAACTGATAATGTCATCTCCTTAGAACAATGTAATGGACTCGCGTTTGCGCAACATTCTAAGTGGCCCACGAGAAGATCAGGTTGCGTGCATCCAGCTATTTCTGTCTTCAGCCGGGCCTTTGATCATGTTGTGTGATCTAACGAGGCGACTCTCGTTATTTCGTGTGTGCCTGCAAGTGTCTGCTGTTTCCTATTGCAAGGGGACTCTGCCCCTAGCTCCTTTCTTACCTTGCTTTTCAAGTTCCTCATCTCTTCGTCTGTCATGACAAGACTACTTGCAGATGGATGCTCCCCCCCATTGCCCCTTCAGTGCAACCGCCTCCACTCTAGCGCTGGCTGTACCGATTGACCTCGCGCATGCATTCTTGTGCTTACTTTAACAGCTTCTGGCACATAGTTTTACCTCTCAGTTCACATGGCCAGATTTACACCATAGGTTTCAGAAGTCGCATCTCTTTTTCATTCTAGATCTGGATATCCAGTGGACTTGCAACGGCGATGAACTCAGCCTTCATATATCTCCTGGACCTTCTCTGGAAAGCATATCGGTGCGTTGCTTTGGGGACTGTTGGCCCTCCGGCAGTTCTTTATTGATTATAAGCACAACTTGCTTAACTGCGTTGTGTCCCGTTCGCTTTGCAATGGTGCTGTTCCTCTGCTCAGTCGCACGCTGACTTATTAGCTGCCTAGTTAACTCTACTGTGGCTGCTCGGAACGACGCTTTTTCACTGTACTGCACTGCATGTATTCGGCTATATAGCCATCAATTGGATGTTCTCGCAGTGTACGGACTGCCCATGGAGAAGGATGACATTGCATCCTCCTGTCATGGTCGAGATTGCCTTTTATCTCTTATAAAGAGTATCGGATGATCAGTTTATGGCATGTCAGATTGCCAATGCTGCTCAAATCGATTTCTGTTTTCATTGCATTTTCATTGTGGAATCTCAGCCAGTTTTGCCTATTATTTCTTTAATGAGAGCAGAGACCTGTCGTGTTCTCCCTCCACTAAGATGCAGATGTAGACAACTCCAGTTTGTATACTACTTGATGTCATGAAATAGTCTGCAATTGTCTCTGTTCTCATTTCCCATACTACTAGTGCGTTCACCAGTCTCTCCTTGAAAGCCCTTTCGGACTCTGATCCTTGGCACATTGCGTTTGTAACGTGACACTCCTCCAGTCTCACGTTCTTGGTCATGGCTTTCTCATGCAAATTTACTTTCTCACGCCTATTTTACATGGTCTAATTCATCATGGCAAGGTCGTTTTTAACATTAGCATGACCGTGCTCAAGAATTTTTGAGATTAATTATTCTATTGGATCCAGTGTGCCTCCGCACTACAGTGAGGGAGGCACCTCATATGGACTAATAATTAGATTCTTCTTAAGGTCTTGTCATAGCATGTTCGATAGCTGATGGTGGAGCGAGGCCATATCTGTGTTAGCGCCCTCTTGTTTCGAGGACGGGCAAATGGGAAATTGTAGTGAGTCAGATGTTCACAAGAACTTCGTCAACATAAGAAGAGGAACTTGTGATTCTATATAGTATTGCAAGTTGCAATCGTTGAAGATAGAAATCTTGACGCTGATGTTGTGGATCTCTGAGATCTGTCTTGTCTTGATATCCAGTCCAATCGTTACATCATCTGACATATTAGCTGTCCTCTAGGTCCTATTGTGATAAAACACTGCATACTTCCTCGGGGAAGTACTGCATTATTGAGCCTTTTTTCTCTCTAATGAGACACCAATGCATGTCCTCTTCGAGTCAGTTTGGCGTCAGGAGTGTCAGTGCTATTGCCAGGGTTCACTGTATTATAGCGTAGTTTGGAATGACTAGGAGGCGCATCGATATGGCTTTTAGGTTAGGTTATACAATCCTAGTTTCGATACTACTTGAGCTACTAAGCAGTTCCTCGAGTGATGTCTCCACTCGTATGCAGAGAGTTTGTCATACCAGCTGGCGTCAGTGACTCTAGCCGTCACTCATAGCAGCACTTCGTTCTGGTACTTGCGTATTTACTGTTGGCCTAGCCTGTATTTCCTGTTCCTTAGGGCCACATGCCACGTTGGCTCCAGCACGTTTGCTTCAGTTACTCTCTCTCTTCATGTCCTCACTCCTGGCATCTTTCGAGTTACACTAGGAGCATTGATGCTAAGCAGACATAGCAAGTCTATGCCCTTGGCACAAATCCTGGCTACTCATCCTGTCCAACCTGTCCCCTCCAGTGTTCTTGTAATCTAACTGCTTGCTTGAGTATACATCTGCAAAATTGTAGTCTTCCTCTGTCACCAGACGTGTCGTTCATATAATTCAACAGGCAGCTGAAACGCTTTATCCCTACTTTGTTACTGTAGGTGTGCTTCTGTGGACGACTCCGGTTGCTGCAATCTCGTCATGCTCTCTCCCCGAGGATTTTAGTCTTGCTCTCTGGTCTGGCCGCATTTGCCTCAAGAGCTAGTTGCTTGTGTTGTGATCAGCAGTGGTCTGACACTCTCATAGAGTCATACTACTGACTGATGTCGCTCTTCGCGTGTGGAACGAGCTGCAGCTACGCTTGTGATCTGCACGTTTTCTTGTCCATCGAGAGTGCATAGAAGGTGTCGACTACATGATGTACCGATAGCCTCAAGGCGGGTCACCCGATCTATATATTGTTGGCACGCTTCCTCATTCGACTCTCATGCTGAGGATAGCCCATTCGCACATATCTCTCTGGCTAGTTTAGTTACCTTGACTTCTCCCCACACGTTTTAGAGTGCCATTTATCTCCTGTCTCTCTTGCCCTCATCACTTTGCGGTCTTCGCATCTGGTCCCCGTGGACCGTGTTGTCTGGCCTTTTCCTTTCCATAATCGACCCGCGCCTCCTGTGTTTCCCCCCTGCCACGGCCCCCTCCTGCACTCACAGCACATTACCAGCAGCACAGGGGGCGCATGCGTGCGGCGGGAGTGAGCCGGCTGTGGAGAATTAATATTCCTGGAACATCGCCCCGGCCGCCTGCACACGCCGAGGAGAATATTACGGCGATTAGCGGTGGGAGTTCGGCCTGCACGCAATATCTGGATGGAGAATTCGGTGTGATTAATCTGGCGCTAAGTAGCAGCCTCCGGGGTCCGCGGGGCTCTGGCATGTTTGGAATGGGAAAAAAGCTCTGGAGCGCAGAGATTCTTTGGGGGGCTTTTTAGGGGTCTGCCAGGGTAGCAGCTGTGCCCGGGGAAGGCTGCAGGCTCCTGATGGCCCTGGGTGAGCAGAACACCCCTTGTTTGTGGCTCTTGGCAGGCTGCCAGCCCACAGAAGCGTGCCATTCAAATTTGCAGCCCACTGACACCCCAGCCTTTCTCTTACTATTACGTTCTGGGTCACAAATCCTGGGTTGCAGCTTTCCTGCACACTTTAGGTCACCCTCTCTGACTTCCATGTCCTCATCTGCAAAATGGGGGTGCATGCTTTCTTTTAAGAACTCTTCTTTTCACATTTTATGAAGGAGGAAACTGGCAGTGAGCATTTTTTTTAGGAGTGGTGTTATACTGTCCAGATGTTGGGGATCATGGTTAATAACACTACAGAGAACTGGACTGTAGCATCCATCCATTCTTCTTCAGGCAATGACAGATCTGTTGCAGGAACCTTGGAAGAGAGTACTGATTATCTTATAGATGGTGATCTATGGCCTCATCTGTAAAATGGGTATAAAGTAATTGCCTCCCTGAAATGGAGGCCCAAGTAAGGACATTTGATTCCTATTGTACCAGCTTCATTCTGGGCAGTTTTACAGCCTAACCTTGGACACTGGTGGGGGCAGGATTGAAGCTGGAGGGGTGAGGGTCAGGAGAAAGTTGGCTGGCCTCAGTGAGTGCTTAGGCTGGAAGAGACTTGATATTTTTCTCCGGTGTTCACTTTAGAGGTGAGGAAAGCAGAGATGAAATGTTTGTTCAAGGTTAAGCCAGCTCTTTGGTGTTGAGGATCACAACCTTTGGAGCCAGCCAGACCTGACAAGTCTTCCTTTCTCTGAGCCTCGGTTTCTTGACTTGCAAAAAGGGGTAGTCATGCCAGCCTTTTGGGATGGAACAGCCTTTTGGGTCTGGATCAGAGTAGGTGCTCAGCTCTTAGGAAGAAAGGTCTGGGAACTCCAAAACCCAGTGTATACAGTTGGCCCACTTCCTCTTTCCTAGGGAACTACTTGCCAAAAGCTCTCGTGGTAGCAGAACCCAGATGTTACGTCTTTTCATTCAGTTGCTTTAAGCCCCTTGGACTGAACGTTTCCAAATCTGTTTTGTTGTTGTTGTTAGACTGCAGACCTCCAAACAACTCATCATTCTGTCCAGAAGTGGATACTGGATCAATTGTCTTCATTCTCCTTTTCCCTTGCAAGCAATGTAATGGCCTTTGAAAGGGGGTTGGTTTGTGGTTTCCCAGCAGTAGAGTGGTCTGTGGTCTTGAGCAGCTAAATTTGAAGTCAGGCTTTTCAGGACTGATTTTAGTGAGCTCTAAAGCAGCTGGGTACAATGGCGCTGCATTCATGTTGACATCTCGGTGTCTGGAACAGCAGGAGCTCAAATAAGCACTGCTTGAATGCATGCATGCATGTGTGATCTGATGGCTGGGTGCATGCATGTGTGATGTGATGGAAGGGTGTATACATATCAAATGGGATGGATGGGTGCACACCTGTGATGGTTTGGACAGGTGCAGGCATGCATGCATGCATGATGGGATAGATGAGATAGATTAGGTGCATACATGGAGGATAGGTGCATGCATGAATGATGAGTTGGATTGGTGCATGCATGCATGATGGAATGGATGGGTGCACATGTGCAATGGGTGGATGAGTATATGGATGCCTGATGGGATAGGTTCATGCATGGAGGATGGGTGCATGCATGCATGATGGTTTAGACTGGTGCATGCATGCATTATTGGAGTGATGGATGTGCACATACGGGATGGGATAGATGGGTGTGTGGATGGATGCATTAATGGAATAGTTACATGAATAGAGGGTGGGGTGGATGGGTACATGTATGCAGGATGGGTGTGTGCATACAGCATGAAATGGATGCACATTCTGATAAGTAATAGAGTGCATTGGTTAAAAACACTTAACTCTGGAATTACCTTCGAGTAGAATTCTGGCTCTGTTCTTTATTAACTGAGTTGGGCTAATGTAGTTCAGTGATTTGGGCCTCAACCTGCTCATCTGTAAAATGGTTGGACAAGATGATTCTAGCATCGCTCTCAACTCAGTTGTTTCTTTGATGTTGGCCTTGATCATCAACAGGATGCCCAGGATGGGAGCTTGGTGCTTTCCAAATCTTCCAGTTCAGCTACCATATTTCCCCAAATCCAAAGCTCCAAAATGAATGAGGTTGGGTTTGTCCACCCAGGTGTGTCTGGGAGCTGCCACCTTAGAAATGAACTTTGTCTTTTGGATTGGGTTTCCCCACCATGCCCATGCATTTGCTCCCACCTCCCTTTCCTGGACAGGATATCCTGACTCAGTTTACTCGCTCTCCTCCAGGAAGCCTTTCCTGGTGCCTGTTCCATTACTTTCCATTCTGAGTCCCTTCTCTGTGTTTCTGCTTTTGCTTGTGACCTCATGTCACTCATGCTGGCTCAAGGAGTTCTTGATTGCACACATGTTCATGCTTTGGAGGACTCCAGGGTCTGCGCATCTGTTGCATTTCTACTCAGTGCTCGCCATGTGTCTGTAGACATTTTGTGTGTGTTTCTCGTCAGAAACCAGAGTCTCAGGAAAGTAGAGGGCTGCCCTGCTTCAAGAGAGGAGAAGCAAGGTATGGTAGAGTTTTGTGGAAGCCCAGTCTGTGTCCCTCTGATGTCACACCCTTCCCACGGCCCCTTTGCAGAGGTACCTTGTGGGCCCTGATCAGATAAATCCGTGAAGGCAGCTAACCTTGATCTGGCTCCAGCTAAGAGTCTGGAGCCTTCTGAACGGTTTGCTTCCCTTATCTCACACCATCTCACAACCGTAAAAAGGAAGTTCTAATCTTCCTCCCATTTTGCAGGTGGAACCTGTGTGGCTCAGAGAAATTACGTAACTTGCCTTAGATCTCACAGGAAGGAAATAGAAAAAGCCAAGGTTTAAAGCCAGATAGTCTAATGTAGGTACCCGCCAAATTGAATTAGAATTCTCCAATCCTTGATTTCAGCTGCCCTTGCCTAGGTTCCTCAGTGTCTGTCTGCTTTCTTTCTTTCTTTCTTTCTTTCTTTCTTTCTTTCTTTCTTTCTTTCTTTCTTTCTTTCTTTCTTTCTTTCTTTCTTTCTTTCCTTCCTTCCTTCCTTCCTTCCTTCCTTCCTTCCTTCCTTCTTTCTTTCTTTCTTTCTTTCTTTCTATCTATCTTCTTTCTTCTTTCATTTTTGAGACAGGATATCACTATATAGCCTTGGCTGGTCTGGAACTTCATATGTAGACTAAAACTCACAGAGATCCACCTGCTTCTGTCTCTAGAATGCTGGGATTAAAGATGTGGGCCACCATGCCTGGCCAGTGTGTATTTCTTAAGTGTCCACTGTTTGTAGGCACTCTCGACAGTGACCAGAGGACAAAACCAACCTGTGCCCTTGGCTGAATTCGAAGCCCCATTGAGGTAGAAGAGGCAGCTGAATGGGCAGAGAGGGTCAGCCCTGAGACCCTCGGGTCGACACTGCTGTTACTGTTCACATAGGATGAAATGGATTCAGAGGAGCCAGATGGCTTCTCTGTGGTCACAGCGAGTTGGGGGTACTAAGATAGGAACCTGAGCAGTGTGCCTCAAAGCCCCTGTCCGACCACTAAGTCTTGCTGCCTTCCAGGATGCAGTTCAAGAAAACATGGAGAAGCAGCATCCAAGTCCGTCTTGGGGTGGGGCTTCCCTGTGGAAGTGATATCTAAGTCAAGATCCTTGGGTAACGAAGGAGCGCTGGCAGCGGGGAGAGGGGGTGTGCCAGGCACAGAAAACAGCAAGTGCCAAGGGCCAGAGGCAGAGATCCTAATCAATAACCGTGTTCTAGGTTTCTGTGCTGGCACTTACAAATACATCGTTTCTGAGTGACCAGTTTATCTGGAAGTTTACTGAATGTCTGCTGTGGATTCTCTCTCAGACACTCTCGCATGCCCTTGGTACGAAAAGCATGGTGGCCACACTAGTTCCAGGACTTGGGAAATGTCAGGAGGGGTGGAAGTACTTTATAGAGGGTAAGGAGAAAATAATGGAGCTTGGGGCCTGGCACATAGCAGGCTCTCACCAAGCCCGGAGGAAGCTGGGATGCATGTGTGTGCTGAGACTAATGCAGCAGGTAGCCCAGATGCCGTGCGGCACAGGGTAGGGTACTGTTTGGGAGTTAGTGCATTGGGCCTGCAGGGTTTCATTGGGACCACTGCCAAAAGGGAGCAGTAGACATATGGACGGGGGAGGCCTCCACTCGCTACGCCTAAGCAGGTTTGGTTCAACGTGCCTGTGGTTCCCTGTACCTGGGGCTAGACCCTGGGGCTACTTTCTGGGCCTTGGTTTCCCTTTCTGAATACGAAGACGGGTACTTACCTCTCAGGTATTGTCATGGGGTTAAATAGAGGGACGGAGGGACTGTGAAGTCCCCAGTACCAGGCCTGTCCATGGCAGGGGCTTCCTCTCTCAGAGCCAGCACCCCTGCTTAGACACTGAGGGGCAGAGCTGCGGTTCCAGAACAGACTTCCTTTTGCTGCTACCCCTGCTCTGACCTGCCACTGAAGCCACCGTGTGTGTGTGTGTGTGTGTGTGTGTGTGTGTGTGTGTGTGTGTGGTGGTCTAGGTATGCCCCTCCCCCACCCCCATGGCCTTGCCCAGCTGCTCTCCAGCCGCTGGCTGTGCCAGCCTTATCTCCTTAGTAACTCCTGGCTCCAAGTATGGCCATCTTCCTGCTGTGCAGCCTCAGGAAGGCTCATCCCCCTCTGAGCTCACTAGGTATAATGGAGTCCTCTTTGGCCTTTGTGATCACTATCCAAGGTGCAAGTGCCAGTTCCCAGCACACAGTAGGCATGCTGTGAGTGGGCACACTTGCCTTTTTACCCCTTGCTCTAAGCTTTATTTCCTCACTTGCAGGGGACCATCCACTCTGGGGCCAATTATAAATAGGCACATAATCACCCCTATCTAGAGAGATAAAACGTATTCTTTAGAGATGAGCCACACGCCCCTCCCCTTAATCCCCCCCCCCACGTTGGCACGCGCTCTCCGCAGTTGAGGGCGATGGAGGGATCTGGTACTCCTCTCCCTCCTCCATCCACCCATTCCTCCTCCCTGCTGCTCCTCCATCTCCACCCTGCAGAGGTGTGATCCGGCAGGGGCCGTGATGTCAGAGGCTCAGCTGATGTCACCGCCCCGGCCCTGTGACTTCACTTGCTTGCTTGGGCAGGAGGAGCTGTGAAGAGGCTGAGACTGAGAAGAGAAACTGCCCCCTTTCCTTTTTCTTCCCCGTTTCTCGCTTTCCCTTCCTCCCTGCCTCCGCGGGGGGTTGTTTTCCTGCCGGCCTGCGTGCTGTGGGCTGTCAGGGGGTCTGGGGCAAGTGCCAGGGGAGGATGCAGCTGCAAAGGTAACGGCGTGCGCGGGGCCTCTCCCACGGTCGCGAAAGTTTGCTCTGGCGTGTGAGGCGTGCCGGCTGGGCGCCGCGCCGCGCCGGCCCCAGGTTCCCCGGGGGCGTGCAGGGGCCAGCGGGCCAGGGACGGGCCAGGGCAGGGGCCTCCTGGGCGGCCTTCACTGCCTTGTCCCCATCAAAGGCCGCAGCTGCTCGAGTGGCGGCTGCAGCTTTGAAACTGCCATAAAGAGCGATGGAGGGAGGGGAGCGCGGGGGATGCTCAGAGCAGTGCCCAGGAGGGCGGCCGCGAGAGGAGGGGTGGCCGGGGGCTGCTGGCCGAGTGCAGCCGCAGCAGCAGGGGCGTGAAGGGCAAGGCCCCGGGTCAGGGTCTCAGGGGCCAGATCCTTGTTACTGTCCCTGTCCCCTCTGGTCCAGCCGCCCTCTGTGGCCGGGACCCCAGCAGTGAGGCGCAGAAGCTTTAGGAGGAGGCAGGGGCTGGCTCCCCCCCCCCCCCATTATTTCCTGACATATTCTTTTAGCTCCAGCATGCCATTTGTCAGTGGTAATGCGGGACAAAGGAGGGGGCAGTGGGTGGTCTGCTGCGAGTTGGGCGATGGGCACAGAGCACAGGCCGAAGAGAAACGCCAACAATTAGGAAGCAGATCCAGAGCTTCGCTCATTCAGTCTGTCGAGGGAGCCGTCATTTTGTGTTAGCGTGTGTGTCTGAGGTGGGAGGAGGCAGAGAGGGGAGAATGACAGGAGAAGGATTATGACATTGTGTTGTCTCTGTTTGTGGTAAATGCAAATTTGGCTCCAGCGGTTTCCTGGGAAAAGCAGAGGCAAGTGACCCAGGCCAAGGCCTTGGCCCAGACCCACCAAGGGAGCAGGTGGGCGGTGGTTTGGGATTTTATTTGTTCCTCCCTTTTTTTCTGTCTGGCGTGTGCTTCTTCCGTTTATTTTACAGTGAAGAGCTGGAGATAGACAGGCTGGCATGGCGGGAGAAGTCCCCCCTTCCCTGGTTTTCCAGTACCTCCTCCTTCTGTAGGAGGCTCAGGCACCTCTCCGGCCTCCAAGTGTTTGCCCCAGGTCATTAGCTTTCCTTTTGGGTCCCCTGTCCCAGGCCAGGGTCACACTTTGTTCCTCCCTTAGCCTGGGGGGCCTGAGATCTCTGAAGGCTGCTTCTGCCCACAGCTGCTTTCAGAAAGTGACCGGAGACAGCCTTGGACCAAGACTGTGGTGGACTGTGACCCCTCCATGCCCACCCCCTGGCTGCAGCGCTGCCCTGGCCTGCCAGCTGGCGTATGTTGTCAAGATGTCCTAGGACCTTGATTCTTCCACTAGGCCTGGGGGGTAGGGAGTGTGAGCCTTCTCTAGGCCGGGAGGCAGGCACAGCTCAAGGTTGTGGGCTGCCACAGGGTTCACAGGTACAGTGACGTGGACACACGGGATCACTCTGATTGGAGCATGCTCTTAGAGAATGCATGGAGTGGGTTCTGCAAGGGCTAGGCTGTGCTCAGGTTCCACCGGGGGAGAGTTCTGGGCTGAGACTATGCTAAGAATCCTTTATCGTGGGGTCAGGGACAGGGCACCAGAGGCTCAGCTTGTCACATTCTGAACCTCCCGCTGTGGCTCACCTTCTAAAGCACTTTCCTCTAGAGTGGCTCCCACCCTGGACCTTCCTACTTCCTTTTTACCTGGTTAAGTCCTCTGGGCTCAGTTTCTCCTCCAGGGCTTGGGTCCTGTTCCCTCTTACAGCTCTGACCACACTGGGTGGCCTGTCTCAGTCCTCTGGGTGCAGAGCCTGGGGACTTTTAGGGTGCACCTACCCACAGCAGGTCATGGAGACTTGTGCCTGGAGCTCAAAGTAGCAGAGTAATGGAGAGATCCCTAATGAAGTAGGGCCACCAAGATGCAACAGTTATTTCCCAATCCTGTCCTGGACAGTTTGATAGGCCGAGTTCTTTTGGCCAAGCCGCCCAAAGGAGAATTTTCCCAATGGGGCTTGATATGCCAGGATTGCAGCCTTGGTTATGAGGGAAGACACTGACTGTAAGCTGGGGTAACAGGGGCTGGATGCAGAACTGCTGCCATATTGCGCAGCCTTAGGCTAGGGGCTTGGGCACCCTGATGGCCTGCAGCGTTCTGGTGTTCTGTGGAACTGTGTGTCACAAGGAAAAGGAAAGGGGGTGTGGATGGGCTCTCCTCTAAGCTGTGGTGTTAGGTCCATTCCAGGCTGTAGGCTCTAGAGCAATCTGGCCAGGGATGCTAAGAGCACAGGGCTGGCCCCTGGTCCCTGCTAGCCCTCTTTACCTTGCTTCGATCCACAGATGGCCTGCCCCTCCCCAGGCACCCCCACTGGACTGAGCCAGGCTGGAGCAGTACCCTCCCTGGCCCTTTGTTACTTTAACACAAGCTGGAGCTGTGTGACCTTGAGCAAGCCTCAGAGCTGCAGCTTTGAAAGGCAGTGGCCTGGGAGCAGTGATCTCTTTCTGTAGACTTGTTACAGGGATTAAGAACATGGTAGGTACAGAACAGGTGTTCAGCTAGGTATCAGAAACCTGGGGGGCAAGATAAAACAATAAAAACAAAGCCCAAATGGACAAAGCCTCCCTTTGGACCTTGTTAGTCTCAACAGGGCAATCAAGAGAGGCTTCACAGGGAAGGTGGCTTCTGAAGATTCTGAAGGGTGAGTAGGAGTCTGCCAGGCTAAGGCAGAAGAGAACATACCTGGTAAAGGGAGGGAAGGGAGCAGAGCTTCCACAGGGCGAGAGGCACCTGGTTCTTTCACAGTGGGAGCAGGGCAAGCTGGCCCTGTTGGCAGACTGGGCAGGTCCCCCATGAATGTATCATTGAGGCTCACCCTCACATATGTGCATGTTTTAGACCACTCTCCAGAATCTTGCCAGCTTCTGTCAGGTCAGGCCTATCAGGCTGCCTTGGGGTGTGGGGATTTGTGGATGGCTCCACTTGGATTTAAAGACCGGTGTGCATTTCCTTACTTTCCGCTCTTCTTCTTCTGCCCATTGAATGGGTTAAACCCAGGGCCTCTGTGCTGCCTTCCCGGGCCAGACAGTCCACAGCCTGGGCTGGAGGCAACACTGCTGAGGGAAATGATTCGGAGAATTTGGAGCATCTCCAGGCTGGACCCTGGGGTAACCTGAAGTTCCCACAAAGGCTGGGTTGCTTGTTCCCAGCCCTAGGTTTTACCAAAATGGCGGCACAGAAAGGAGACCAGAGACTAAGGCCCGTCTGCTTGGATTTAGTCTCTGTATCATTCAGACAGGCCACCTGACTTGAGTCTTGGTGTCCTGGGGTAGTAGTGACACCCATGTCACAGGGCTGGGATGAAGGGTACAGGACCTAGTTCTCTCAGACAACCAGCTTAGGGAGCCAGGCTCTCCAGGGTAGGGGGAACTTGCTAACTGTTAGCTTGAAGAGAACACAAGCCAGAGTAAAGACTCAGCACCTGGATATCTATGTATCAATTGCATAATCCCTCTGAATGTCAGTTTCCCTAGCTGTGAAATGGGAGTGGTTATCATGCTGGGTGATAACAGCACTCACCGTAAGCTGGGCGGGCACTGCCTGACTGCCGAAATTAATTGTCTTTCCTTGCCCTGAGCTCTGTTAGGGCAAGGCGGAGGTATAGGGAGCCCAGAGCAGAAAGTGCAGGGAAAAAGCTCTAGAGACTTGGCATTTTCTCGATGAGGCTGGCCAGTGTCCCTGGTTACTGTGGACGAGATCAGAGGGAAGTAGACTGTTAGAGCGTGAGGCCTGGAGATCAGCAAGGGCCCACCCACTACTGCAAATGAGCCATTGGTTGGACATGTGGCAGAGCCACTGAGAGACTGAGGGGCCTTGAGCATGGGACGCCACCATCCTGAACCTCAACTTCCCTTTCTGTGGAGGAGAACTAAGGCCTGCTTCGGTTTCCTGCTTCTCTGAAGGGCCCTGATTTTCCTGTTGCTGGTTTTCTCGGATGGTTTCCATGTAGGCTGTGCCTTGGGCAGTATCGTCTGCCCACTGGTTTTTCCAGAAAGGATGTTTTTCCCTTCTCATTCTGCAGTCAGCCTGCAGGTGGGCCACCTCTGCCTGGCTTGGCTACTGCTGCTCCCCACTAAGCACTGTACCTAGACTAGGGGAGGGGCCCAAGGGCCGAGCCAGGGAGCCGCATCCAGGAGGCCCAGGGCTACCCAGCACCTGGGCAATACCACGTGTGAGTATTATCCAGGTACAGGTGCTATGGGGTTTGGGAGCTGGCCACCCACCGCTGGCCCAGGGAGGTGACACACTGCCATGGAGCATCCCAGAGATCATGAGCAGAACCCCCTCCTGCCAGCACTCGGCTCCACCGCCTCTGTGCTGGGTAGTTGTGGCTCCTTACTTCCCCAGAACAGCCCGCTCATGAAGTTGCACGTGAGGCAGCCCTCTGTAGTGAGCAGTAATAGTCTCCCTGGGATGAAGAAGCCGAGGGCTCTGGAGTGTGGGGACTTCGTTGAAGGTTCTTATACCCATGTGCTACCAAAAGAGAGGAGAGACAGATTATAATGCTGTGGGTCCAGAGAGCACTGACAGGAGGTTCAGGAGACACAGAACCTGGGATGAGGTTGCTACCGCAAGTCTGCTATCGCTTGCTGCAGGGATATGCTGACATCGGGTGTGTGGGAAGAAGGGGTGCCTCACAAAACGGTGGCTTTTCAGGAACACTCGTTCCCTCTGCCCAAGGTGCACATTTACACACACAGGGTTGCTTAAGCGTACTACAAGGGTTCAAATCCTGACTCAGCCACTCGCTAGCTTGCGACCTTTGTGTCTACCCATCATGGGAACCGGTGTTGGACCTGGCTCACAGCACTGTCGTGAGAACGCTGTGGGTTAGCGCAGGCAATACACGCAGCATGGAGGCTAGTCCATGTGAAAGCTGCAGGCATAGTTTCCTTTGTTATTTCAAGTCAGCTCAGCTGCCTCTGTTCGCTCAGTGTTGACGGAGTACCCGCAACATGCCTCGGCTAAGCGGCCAGCCTTGGAAGCCTGGGAGCTGAGCGTGCAGTTCTGATGCAGCAGGGTAGAGCTTCTGAGAACTGGTGTGCTGGCTCCCACTGCTGGTGTGACTGACATCCTGATGAAATATGTCAGTTGGAAACAGTTGTGAAAGAAATGTCTGCGAAGTCTAGGAGCCCTACAGGAGGACCACAGGGAGTCTGAACCTAGGTCAGTCTGGTCTCGACTTCCCAGGGAGTCCTCCTTTCCAGGGCCTCAGTTTCCTCATCTGATACCTCATCTTAGGGGTTGACTCTGAGGGATTCCTTATGTGGACTGTGTGTTGTAAGCAGCTGTGACATCTTTCATTTTTGTTTATGGTCCTTTACCTGATGACCACGGGTAGATCCTGTGCAGTCCCCATGCTGACACTAGGCATGGCCATCAACGCAGGCTCTGCTCTCTAGGGCTTCTGGAGTTCTGGCCTCGTTGAAACCTTTGGACTCTGTAACATGCAGAGAATGAGGAAGACCCCTCAGGCAGCCTCATCCCTACAGGGGGTATGTGGTCACCTAGGTCCATGCAACAGAGGTTTCTGGACAGTTCCTTGTTCTGGGCACTGGGTCAGCGAATGGGGATGAAACTAGACGACCAGAAGTCAATATTGCCCTTGAGCTCAGCCAAGGAGAAAGGATGGGAAAGATTACCTCCAAAGATCAGAGACAGGGATGGAAATGCTTAAACAGGGCTTCGGCTTCTAAGAAGAGGCTCAGCCACAGGGCAGCTGTAAAGGTGGATTAGAGGTGAGCACTAGCCAGTGCCTTCTGCTAAGAATCCGTGACTCCTCCCTCCTTTTACCTTGGGGGTCCCAAAGCCTGTGACCTGCACGTTCCTGCAGCTGCACTGCCACTTTCTCCTGTGACTTGCATGGTACTGCCTCCTTCCCCTTTTTGCTCTCTTTGCTTCCTCTTGCCTCAGGGCCTTTGCCCAAGCAGCATCTCTCCCTGGAACTCATCCAGCCTCAACATGAAGAAGCCATGGGACCACAAACATCGTGACAACAAGGACCCTTTATTCAGTGCTCGGCAGATGATACAGACTCTATCAGTGTTGAGTGAATGAATGAATGAATGAACAGTTAAGGTGGAGCTTGTGAAGGAGGCAGCATTTGACTCAGACCCCAGAAAGCAAGGTGTAATTTCAGTCTCTTCGAAGCAAGAGGAGCAGGCGCCTCTGCCTCTGGGAATAGGCCAGCACAGGACAGGGACACAACTGGTTTGGTTTGGCAGAGACAATGAAGCGAGGGAGTGGAGGTTGGCAATGTGAGCTAAGCCAGGAGAGGGCCTTGTATCCAGGAGAGTGGGCCTTCAGAAGCCACCCGGCAGTCCGCCACTGCACACGGTCAGGCCAGGGAAAAGCGCTCACGGGCTGCGGTTAGTTGGCGGTGGGGATGGAGGTGGCTCACGCAAAGGAGGCTGGCTGGCGTCAAGGACTGACTGTGAGTTGGAGAACTCACGGCTCCGACTGCTGTCTGTTCCCAAGGCATTCCACATGTGCTCTGGCAGCTGTCCTCGAGAGCTATCAGGGAGGGAGAAGCAGGGCAGCAGTGAGGCTTCTTACACAATGTCTCTTTTTCTGGAAGACAATTGGCTTGGTGGCAGGGCAGCCATTCCCAAGTCACAGGAAGGGGAACATCAGCGTCTCCATTTCTGAGCCATCCTGGTTGAGAAGGGAGCACCTAGCTCTGCACCCCTACACCTGGATCCTAGTACAACACGGTGAGACCAGCCCAGGGTGGAATATGAGCAGGAACATTGCTGCCATTATGTGCCGTGCCAAAGCCCTGGGGTCCTCTTACGAGGCAGCCACTGTGGAGTTTGAGGGGAAGGACTTGAGGGCAGCCTCTGGGTCTACCACTTAGTAGCTGAGCACCTTTGGGCATCTTTCTAGTGACTTTGGGCCTCTCTATCAATGAACGGGCTGCTGCTCTGGCCTTGAAGGCTGAGGTCACACATATAGTAGCTGACACAGACAGTCACAAGCCCCAGAAACAGTGTGCCTCAGGAAGCAGTGGCCGTTATCATGGCTGCATTTTTCTCCTCCGTTTGCATTCTTAGCAGGAAACTTGGGTTTCAGGCTTAAAAATGAAGAGCATGTCAACAAAACAGGATGGAACAAAGTCTTTTCCCAGCATGCCTCAGCATGTGGCACTGCCTTCCTGTGGCGCCCAGACAATGATGTGGCTAAAAGTCTTGAGCTTTCAAGCAGAAATAATCCCGATGGAGAGGAACCTCCCATTGTTACCGCATGATGAAGCGATGATGCAGGGGCTTGGCAGCCCCACTCGCCTGGGTCGGTGTTTTAGCTCAGACCGGCCTAACTGCTGCTGTGCCTCGGTTTCCTTACCTGCACAAGGAAGAACACTACCCACTTCCTATGTTTGCTGTGGGGATTCAGTGAGCTGGTGCTTAGAATGTGCCTCTGCTAGTACTACAGTCAGATCCTTCATCTTTAACTCACTCTGAGTGACTTAGTGAAGCTCTCGAGCCAGAGGGCTGGCTACCAGTCCCAGAGCTGCTTTCTGCCGGCTGCCGGACTTGGAAGTAGTCACTCGCCTTTCTGTGTGCTTATTTTCCTCCCAGGATGGTGAAGGTGGTGATTGGTGCCCCACAGGCTTGTAGTGAGGAGTGCGGAACATCAGCCGGGGAAGGGACCCCATTCCCAGGAGGCAGGAGGAACACTGGCTGGCTCCCCAGGGCCCAAATCCCAATTCATAGATAAAGAAGTTGAAACTCCAAGCCATTAGGTATTTGCTGAAGAGTACACGCTGGTGAGACCAGACCGGTCCCCATTTTGGTGACCTGGGTTGGTATTGCCATGCTAGTGGGTGCCCAGGAAGAGTCCAGCCCACAGGTCCAGTGAATTTCAAGCCGGGTGCAAAGCTAATGTCTCGTGGCACCTGCTTTCAGGGTCCTCTTTGTTCAGGAAAACGAATGCTCCTAGGCATGAGTTCCCCAGACTGTCTCCAGGGCCTCAGCATAACCCTGGGGACGACGCTGCTGCTGAGTCCTTTGTACTCTGTGCTGTCTTTCTCCGGTCACCTGGAGACTGGACCCACCGGCCCCTCCTTCTAGTCGTCACTGAGCACTCGGAAGCTGGAAGGTTAGAAGTACAGTCTCTGGGGGCCTGGGACCTAGGGCTCTGCCTCTTTCAAGCTGAATGACTTAGGACAAGTTCCTGAAATTCCCCTACGTCTCAGCGGCAGCATTTGTAAAGGGGGGTATGGCATCATTATCAACCTCATCAGGTTGTTTCAAACATTAGTTAGGGTGATAAAAGGAAGGCTGCCCAGTACCTGGTATTCTCTGGGCTGTCTTATAATAATTGATATGTAGTTTTTGTGGACATGTTGCCTTTTTTTGCATAGGGTGCCAGACACCAAAGGGAGGTGGTGGAAATGTCCAGTAACAAATACAGACATGCGAACAGCCCGTTGGGACCAGTGGGAACCATGACTTTGATCTTGGAGGCAGAGGGAGGGGCAAGCTGGTGAGCAGAGGATGCTATGAGACTGTAACAGACATGTTGAACCCTTCACCAGACACAAGGCCCTGCAGGGTCCCCACCTAGTCTCATCGCTTTCTACTGCTCTGGGCAGAGGTCTCTCGTGCACAGCATTGGCAGTAGTACCTTCCGCCTACAGTTTTGGTCATCCCTACCCCCAGCTTTATAGTCTTTCACCTTGCCTGAGAAAGAACTGTTCATGGCTGAGAGCCTCAAAGACCGCAGGCGCTTCTGTGAGGGTATGCCCAAAGCAAGCCGTGCCTGCGCGCCTGCGCATGGGCAGTGTCTCCAGCCTCTGCCTGCGGAAGTTACCTGACAGGTACCTGATGTTGGCAGTTTCCCCCTTCTGTAACCACAGGCTGTGAGCTACCTCCTGGAAGTCTAGAGGTGAAGCCGCAGGCTTATGAGCAAGGATTCCAGGCTTCCCTCTTGGTGTGTTAGAATTGCTAGCAGGTGGGCCCTCCGAAGAGGAAGGAGAGAGAGTAGGGGCCTGTTGATGGGTAAAGGGAAGGGCTGTCTGAGTGCTCAAGAAAGTCAGCCAGTGCTGGGAAGGACACTAGCCTGCAGCTGAAGGCAGACACCCTGGCTCAGCTCTCACAAGTCACCGATCTGCCGAGCAGGGCCAGTCTCCTCAATCAATCCATGCTGACAGATGGTAGCGGAATCAGTGACCTAGAGGCAGAAGGCTCCATTTGTAATCCCAGAGTGGCCCAGGTTCCTGGAGGAGGGATGAGGAGTTTGTAATAAAAGGAGTGACACGGGTTTCCAAAAGCCATCTCTGAGCCAGAGGAGGCGAGGAAGGATTAATTTTGCCTCTGGAATTGATACACAGTGATTCTGTTCAATAAGTATTTTGAAGTGGACTGGGTTAGGAGAGATGGGGAAAGAGGAACAGTTCATTTCCTCTGCTTTCCTTAAAAGACCACAAGGTAGAGAAGGAAAAACCAAGGTGGATACATTGGAGATGAAGGATACAAAAGGTTGGGGCAAGCTGGGTAGTGCTGTCAGGGCTGTGATCCCAGCACTCCAGAGGCTGAGGCAGGGGGACAATCATGACTTGAGGCCAGTCTGGGCTACATAGTGATACTCTGTCTTAAAATAACTCCCCCTATGGGGTTTTGAGTTGTAGGACTTTGGGCAGTAGATGAATTTATCTGAGCTTCATCTGCTCAGTCGCCGTAGTAGCCTCAAATGTACAGTGGTTCTCTTATTTCAGCCTCCTGACTGCTGGGAACACAGGGGTGCACCACCCTGCCTTGCAGTGTAGATAGATTGACCTGTGTCTGGTACTGCAAGAATTCTTTATGCAGCCATCTTTAGGTCCCCACAGTACCTGTAAGCGAGGGAACATTGGGGCTCCGGTCTGGCACTCAGGTGAAATGACCTATCCTCCACGGCCACACACGGCACAGGAGTACTAATATCTATCTGCTGGTCGTGATTCCAGTGAACGTTTTCTCTCCATGTGATACCGCAAAGGAACATGGTAGGTCACCAGGGACTAAACGGGCCCCGGTAGACCTGGCTATGGAAAGGGGCAAGTTTCCATGTAGTGGTCACCTGCACAGTATTCTGTTAGGGGCTGCAAAAGTAGGGAGGAGGTCACCTTAGGAAAGGAGGCAGGAACTGGGCGCAGCATCTCTTTGCATTCTTTTTCTAGTGAGAGCTGTTCTATTTTGTTCCTGCTCCCCTGTCCCCTTGAGACAAAGTGAAACCTAGGAAGAAGAGAGCATGGTGGCAGGAGTGTGAGGAAATGGGTGCCCCTTTTCTTCATGCATTGCTCAAGAAGCTGGGGGTGCCCTCAACATCTAGTCTCCAAGACACATATTTATAGTCTCCAGTGTTTTTGTACAGAAAACTTTGGGTCTGTTGAGAGTTCCTCCCACCTTTCTGCAGTCCTGATATGAGCTGAAGCCAGCCTTTGGTCTCTTAAAAGCTTTAGTGCCTGAGAATTTGAAAATGAAACTCACAGTTAGAACAATGGGAACAGCCAGAGGGCAGGGCCTGGCGGTCTATTCAGCTCTGCTCCGGAAGGGCTTGGCACTTTGCCTGGCTTGCAAGAGAGGTGTGGGGGAACGAAATCCCCAGGAATAGTCCCGACCTGCATCCAAATCATCCCCCACTTGGTGAGATGGGACAGAAGCCAGGAGAAATCATTGCTTTTACCACATTCTCCTGCCAGGGGCCCCAGAACCACTCAGGCCCTGCCTGGGATCCCCAGACCCTCTGTGGGTGGCCTGAGCCAAGTGAAAGCATTAACTGCTCTGGCTAGGTCGAATGAAAGGTGAAAGGTAAACGTCAGGCCGCGGAGAGCTGCAGACCCCAGACATAGGAAATCTGGTCTCCAGACCACAACTGATTCCTGTCAGCCTCCATCTTATAAACCCAAAGCACGTTTGGGATCCCAGTTTACTCTTAGCTTGGGTTGCTTTAGGAGAGGAAGCCACATACCTCTCCCCGCCCCCCAACATTAGAGTCAGTAGTTTTAGGGGCACTTTATCCAAAGTCTCCTCCTTCCTCTTGGAAGGTCCCAAGTGGAAGAGGTCTCTGGTTTGCCAGAAGCTGAATGTAAATACTTCCAAACTCATCCTGTCCTTACTGACTTCCCTTTGCATAATGGAGTGAGCACATGGTACTATCATCTATGAGACGGTGGTTCTACATGAGATTTTCTTGAGGAAAAAGAGACATTTAGCCCTTTGCTCTGTAAACATCAGGGGTACAAGGGAAGGCTGGTCAGGGCCTGAGGCATGGCCCTGGAAATCTCTCAACTGTAGTCCTGGTCCCGCCATCCAGGGGTGCAGAATCTCAGTGCCACTGCCCACGACTGGCATGGAAGTCTCTATTTTAAATGTGAGGTAGGCTGGCTTCCTTCCTTTTATAATGGAGGACACTGAGTCTCAGATAAGTTGTTCATTTAGGGTCACCCACTAGGCACCGTGGGCAGAGCCGGCAAGGCCAGTCTGGTGTGACCCGCCAGGGCCCGGGGGCCGTTAGCAAAGCAGGACTTATTTGCCATGGGCTTCTCCGCCTGCCCAAGGCGCGACTCCGGCTTTAGAGGCTCAGGGAGAAGTCTAGAAACCCCAGTGGAAGGTTCTGTGCCACCAACTCCCCAGAAAGTTGTCTTGAGGGTCCCCGACAAGGAAGCCGCAAGCGCAGGGCTGGGGGGGTAGCGCTGGGCGCTTGGCCCCCCGACCGCCCGCCCGGCGGGGTCTCCGCGCTGCGCCTCCCGACGCTGCCGCACGCGGGTGGGCACGCGCGCCGCCCCGCCCCCGGCCCCGCCCCCGCCGCGCGCCCCGCCCCGCCGCGCGCCCTCCCGCCCGCCCGCGCGCCGGGGCCCGGAGCCGCCTCATTGGCTGCGCGCCGTCACCTGACGCTCTGTTATTTCCTGTGTGTTGGGAGAATGGAGAGAAAAAACCCGGAGCCGAGCCGCCTGCGGCCCCTGCGAGGCGGCCACGGCCTCCGCCGGGGGAGCCCTCCCTGAGGCGCGCCGGAGCGGGAGTAATCGAGCGAGCGCGCGGGCCGGAGCGAGCCTCTAGGGGCCGCGGCCCCGGCCCGCCCCGCCGTCGGCCTGGGCGTCCGAGCTGGAGGCGGTGGAGGCGCCCCCACCCCCACCCCGCGCCGCGCCGCCGCCCCCTCCCCTCCCAGCGCCGGCGGAGGCTGAGGGACGGGCCGGGGGGCTCCTGCAGGTAACCGCCGCCCGGCCTGAGGAAAGGGACGGCCCGAGGAGCCGGGACCGGGCCGCGCTGCGCGCCCTGGCGGCTGGGAGCACAGGTCGTGGCCCGGCCCGCCCTGCGAGTGCTGAGCCTCGGGAGTCGCCGAGGGGGCTGAGGGGACCAGCGTGGGCTGCTGAGGGGGGGGTCAACGGCCCGGCCCGGGCGTCCAGGCTGGAAGGGGGCCCGGAGTGCTCGGGCTGCGGGCGGAGATACCTGCTCGTCGCGGCCTGGGGTGCAGAGGGGTCCGCGCTCCTGGCAGCCCCGCGGGGACCGGCGTTGCTGACCTCTTGGCTGCGGGCTGGAGGCGAGGCAGGCGCGGTGGAGGGCCGGGCTTGGAGCGGGCCGGGGAGGGGCCGCGCCAGCACCTGAGGCCATGTGGATGCGGCTGCCTGTCGCCTGCAGGCGGCCCGGGGCCCGGGGCAGGTACCCGGCGGCGGGGCGCGAGCTCGGGGCGCAGGATGCACTTCCTGTGTGGGGCGCTCTCCCCTCCCCCGCCGC
This sequence comes from Peromyscus leucopus, assembly GCF_004664715.2. Taxonomy (NCBI): domain Eukaryota; kingdom Metazoa; phylum Chordata; class Mammalia; order Rodentia; family Cricetidae; genus Peromyscus; species Peromyscus leucopus. Next base: position 39,648,408 of record NC_051080.1, on the reverse strand, counting down.
GGTGAGCAAGGCAGGGCGTGGGGTCCCGCCGAGTCTGCGGAGGAGCTCTTTATCGGGGGGCTAGGGGTGTGGGAAGGCGACTCTGGGTCTCCCTTCCCGATTTTCTCGGGAAAGTGGTGGTTTAGAGGAGAGTTGGCTATCCGGCCTGCGGCGGGAGGTGGAATGTCTTGAGTGCCCCGAGATGGGAGTGGAATTTAGTGTTGGGGCGAGTGTTGCTGAGGCTTTCTCCACGGTTTGTGGGTGCGGGCACCAGCGTTGCTTGCCTGTCTGTATCAGACCCCTTTGGGGTCGAATCAGAATTAGGGATTCCTCCCCTCTGCGTTCCCCCAGAGATTAGGTGACTCTGGTAAGTGCTGTAAAATGGATGGAATTTTTGAGCTATTATCTAACAGGCTGATCTTTGAATGATAATTGGACCCTTATGCTAACAGCCTTAGTGAAGAGTTTTATAAAACGCTTTACACGGAGTAGCCTTGGCGGCTGGGGAAACTACTAAATTCCAGTCTAGGAGGCCAGGAATGCACTTCCAGCTTGGCCACCAAATAAACTGTAGCCCTGGGCAAGTTCCCTACCCTCTCAGTGCCTCAATTACACTTCTGTTAAAGACTTCCTTGCAGGCCAGACATTTCGAAGGTTTGTTTGAGTTTGGCTTGGTGGTTCTCCCACTCCCGTTTCGTGCTCTCATTTTGACCATAGCAACTTTTCTGGGGGAAAAAAAAAAAAAAAAAGCAAGATGTGACTTACTGGATTGGAAAAGTAACTTGGTCCGGGTAGTTTTCCCTCAAATCTCCACTGCTTTAATGTGCTTCTGAAGAGAAAATGCACACTATTAATAGCAGTCTAGCCTATGTTGAGTGAATATTATTATATTCTTTCTTTGTGGAAGAGTTTTCAGAAAAAAGATTTTGGGCACTAGCTACTTGGGAAATGTGAATAAGATGATTGGGTCTGTTTTTATTGGAAGTCCTTTTCATGTTGGGAAGGGATGCTATTTCAAGTTCTTTTAAGCACTTGGCTAACTTGATATTTCAATTTCCGTCTTCAGTAGGGACGTAGAAGAATTTCATGATGTGAGGTAGTAGGCTAGTAGAATTAACATCCACCTCAGGATGCAGTAGTTATTTATTTGCATCCCCTGTTTATTCCTTAATGGTAGCGGGATGCTTCCTGGCAGATGCTGAAGAACCCCAGTTAGTTTCACTGATTTTTCTGTGTGTGAGGGCCGTGGGCCGTATGTTTTTTGCATGGTAAATTCTTCTAGACCAGCTTCAGATTTTGCTCTTGTTTGTCCTAGACTTTTAGTATTGTAATATTTGAAAGACATATTCTTAATATGGTGTCCTGTGCCTCTTAAAATTTAATTAATTTATTTTTGCAACTTAGTCCTGACTGAACTTTCAGTGATCCTTCTGCTTCCAGATTTTGTTCACCTGGGATTATATAGGTGTATGCACCACACCCAGTTTACTGTGTCTTTCTTAGATCACCTTTTTATTTTGTCTGCACAGTTTAAAAATGGTCTTAGCATAGATGGGGGAATGGGCTCATAATGTCAATCTTGTATATGTGTTAATAGAGGTTTTCTTTCTTGTATATTAACATCAAGCCTATCACATAAGGAGATACTTACATGACTACACAGATGAATTATTTGAAAATTTTGAAAATAAACAATTCTGTTAGGGTTTGAATTATGACCTTGTGTTCAATGTATGATTTGTAAAAGTTCTAGCTACTCAGATTGGAAGCACCTATCACACTCAAGTGTATATTAATTATGCCTGTTTTATAGCTTATGAAGAAAAATTACTATAAAACTTTAGCGAAGTGATTTGTGCGTGCGTGCGTCTGTGTTTATGTCTGTGTGTGTGAAAGAGAAGACCTTTACACACTGGTAAGATATTAGGAGATTTTCCTTTTTGGTGTTAAAATATTTTAGCAGAATACTTTTTCTTGACTATGAAAATGAAGTGGTATAGAGTGGAATGGTCACATCTACTTTGACCAAGAAGTTAGAACTGGGATTTTATTAAGTTTTACTTTCTCTTAGAGATAGGAAAGGATTGCATTAAAAACAAAATCTTTAAACTCTGGCCGAGGAATTTTAAACTGTCTTAATGTCTACCCAGTAGACCTGAGAGTTGTTTATCATTCCTTTTCCTTAGAGTACGTAGAGCTAGTGAGAGGTGGGGCTTGAGTATAACTAACTGAACTGCTTGAGGTGCACATCAGATAGTGGTAGGTGTGGCCCTAAAAATCTGTTATCTTCCTGCTGTCATTCCACCTTATTGGCTCTGACACACACACACACACACACACACACACACACACACAAAAAAAAAAAAAAAAAAAACTATGCTGAATATGAAATCTGGACTAGGGTGAAATACAGGAAAGTGTATTTTGTGACCCTTAAAATTTTCTGAACTTTTCAGTTTGCCCATGCTTGACCAACATTGCTGGTATGCCTAAGAGTTAATCTGTAAGAGGTTTCTCTTTCATACCTAGTTCTGCCATTCTCTCTTGAGCTGGTGGAAACATCAGCTGAAAAAAATACAAAACTTAAAAGGTTGTCTTTCTTGTCTGTGTACTGGTTTGAGGTGTACAGGAATCAAGTGAGACTGTTGACATACATTTATGCAAAATAGCACTTTCGCCTGTATTCCTTCAGCATTACGTCCTCTTGGGGGTAGTTTTAGTTTTGGGCTCTTGAAAGTCTTCTGGAGATTGAGACTAGAGCCTAATTTGTGCTAGGCAGGTACCTCTGCCACTGAGCTACATCCCTAATCCTCTCCAGAATCTTGTGACCATGAAACCCATAGTTTGGTGAAAAGATTCTCCTGATGACAAATAAAATTCAGTGTCCTATATTAGGGCCATGCTTGCTTTACAGGTAATGCACAGGACCAGCAGGAAGATATGCTTGCTACATAACACATTGTTGGTATAACTGTGGCCTCAGCTGGTAACTCTTTATGTGGATTTAAGAACATAGGGCCTTTAATCCCAGCACTCTAGAAGGAAGAGGCAGGGAGATCTCTTAGTTTGAGGCCAGCCTGGTCTACAGACTGAGTTTTAAGACAGCCAGGATTACACAGAGAAACCCTGTCAAGAAAAACAAGCAAACAGGGCTGGGTGTGGCGGTATATGCTTTCAGTCCCAGCACTTGTAGAGCTAGGCAGGTCTCTGTGACTTCGAGGTTAGCCTGGTCTACATAGTGTTCTTGGCTGGGCGAAGCTATAGGAGACCCTGTTTCAAAAACAACAACAACAACAACAACAAAAAAAAACGAAAATGAATGAGAATATACTAGCTTACAATAGGAAACTATCCCTGTTGTAAGCTGTTGTATCCCTGTTGTAAGGCTTTGGACACTTGACTATGAATCAGCATGATAGGAAGATGATTTTTTTGTTTGAATATTACACCCCCAAATGTTGATTAAGATACTGCTTAGGTCATGTAATTTGCAATAACAGGCTTCACTAAAGAATGGGAGATACAGTGGTGGAGGCAGATAGAGAAGGAGCCACTCTGTAAACAGAATGTAACTAAATAAGTAAGAATGTCATTTGGTAATAGGTACAAAGAGAATAAAAATAGATAGGTGGATGTGGCGATGCCTGCCTATGATCCTGGAACTCATGAGGCAGAAGCAGGGTTGTGAGTTTAAGGCCAGCTTGGGTTACATAGAAGAAAGAAAGCTCAACATGATGGTGATGTGGCGTGGCTTTAAAGGTGGTCCCTGTTCCGTAGACATTCTGTAGGCTGGGCAGTCAGATTAATCTGTAGGGCAAGTAAAAAGTAATGTTAAATAATTTACTTTGGCCTTGAACCTCAGAAAAAGTACCCAAAGCCACTTCTAGGGAGTAATGTGCTCTTCTCATAGTCTGCAACCACCATTAAATATATGCTTTCTACAACAAATGTGCTTTCTCCCTCACTTAAAAAACAACACACAGAACCTGTCCTGAATTTTATCTGGCCAGCCCCAGTAGCTCTTCTCAAGAGGCCCTGTGTTTTTTTTTTTTTTTTTTTTTTTTTTTCCTTCCTTCATATGTATCCCAGGCTGGCTTATCCTCACTATTGAGTTGAGGCTGACCCTGAACCCCTGTTCCTCCTGCTTCCACATCCCAAGTGCTAGCATCAGGTATGTGCCACTGAACTTAATAAGAATCCCTACTGTTATCAGGCACAGTGAATATTTTTCTGGCTTCCAAAGTAGTGGTTCATACTTTTGATCATAGAAGTGAAACTAGGGCTGTCCAGTAACTGAGCTAAAGAACTCAGTACTGCTGGAACCTTAACGTTTGAATTGTAGAGCCCAATTTTAGCCACACATCAAAAGTTATACTCACATCTAAAAGGCTGAATTTTAACTGGACAATTGATAATAAACATATCTCCATATTTCATATTGTGGATCGAGACATCATCAGGATGAGAAGCCACTGGGGCCTAAGGCGTCGACACGGTTCATCTTTGTGAAAAGTAATAGTAATAATCTTTATCTACAGCTTTATATTATATATTTCTTTCTTAATTTCTTAAGATTGGGACTGCATGGAGTTTGTTTGTTTGTAGATCAGGTTTTTCTTTGTAGCCCTGGCAGTTTTGGATCTCTCTTCATAGACCTTGCTGCCAGAACTCACAGAAATTCACCTGCCTCTCAGAGGCCTCATAGGTGCTGGGATTAAAGGAGTGCATACCCCATCACACCCTGGTGATTTTTTTTTTTAAATTAGAATACATTTAAGATGTTTGTATATATGTATGTATGTGTATGCAGGTGTGCATGCGCATGTCTGGGTGGAGCACAGCTGTGTGCCCAGCTTTTATGTGGGTACTGGGGGTCAGATCAGGTACTTAGGCTTGCATGACAAGCATTCTGCCTGGCTGGCAGAGAGCCAGGCCCACCTTTGACTGTGTCAGTGTAAAGTCACCACTCTTTCACTTTTTCCTGAGCTGTAAAGGCAAAGGGTTAAACTAGGCTTTTCCTTTTTTTTTTTTAAAGATTGTATTATTTATTTGTATATGTGGGTGTGGGTGCCTGTGGAGGCTAGAAGAGGGTGCTGGATCCCTTAGAGCTGGAGTTACAGGTGGAGTTGCAATTGCCTGATGTAGGTGTTGAGGACCCAACTCAGGTCCCAGGGAAGAGCAGCAAGCATTCTTTGCTGAGCCATCTTTTCTACTGCTTCGTTTTTCTTTTTTTGTTTTTGTTTTTTTTCCCCAGGCTTTAAAATTCTGTATTCAGCCAGGTGGTGGTGGTGGTGGTGGTGGTGGTGGTGGTGGTGGTGGTGGTGCACGCCTTTAATCCTAGCATTTGGGAGGCAGAGGCAGGTGGATTTCTGTGAGTTCAGGGCCATCCTGGTCTTCAGAGCGAGTTCCAGGACAGCCAAAACTGTTATATAGAGAAACTTCTCTCGGGAACACAAACAAACAGACAAAAATTCTGTAATCATAGATAGAAGGGAAGCAAAATGCAGGCTAGACACCAGTTAGCTGAGAAAGAAGACGAACTTCCTAGCTTTGACAACAAAGCCTGTCTCATATGTACTCTGTCATCCCTTGTCAGAGCCTCTGATAGCTGCCCTTGCTTCTCTTACCATTTTTCTACCCCACTTCCACTCAGTCATTTGGGACCCTCTGTTTGAAGCAATACCTAGCAAGATACCAGACATACAGAAGCCACTAGTGTTTACCACCTTAATGTGAAGCCTTCAATATAAACATACCAAAGGATATTTTCTGCAATAGGACATCTACCTTACCTACCCTTTTTTTTGAAACAGGGTCTCACTCTTGTAGCCCAGGCTGTCCGTGAACTTAATGATTCTCCTGAATGCTAGGCATAATCTACCACACTTAGGTCTCAGCAGTTTTTATTAGGACAGTTAGAAACAGACATTTTTCTTTCTTGAAGCTTTTACAGGGCACCACAAATGTTCTCCCTTCAGTTCTTCTGACTAGTCCCTAACCACACTGACTTCACAGTGCACAAAAACAAAAAGACATAATTATTCCACTTTCATATTAGGATTAACATTTCCACAGGTCTCCCTTTCCCCCAATAGCATCACTACTTTTCCTGTCTCCTAAGTCACAGTCTTACGTGATGATATTTTGTTGTACTCTAATAAAATTTGCCAGAAGATGAGAGGACAGAGCCAGCCACTAGATTAAACATAGAGGTCAGGCAGTGGTGGCACATACCTTTAATCCTAGCACTTGGGAGGCAGAGATCCATCTCTATGAGCTCAAGGCCACGCTGGGCTGCTACACGAGATTAATACAGTCTAAAAGAGAAACAGCAAGGCAGTAGTGGCACACACCTTTAATTCCAGTTCTAGGAAGGTTGAGACAGGAAGTAATATGGCTGGACAGAGAAAGGAATACAAGACAGGAGGAGACAGGAAGTCATGCTCTTTCAGGCTGAGCTGTTGGTGAGGTAAGAGGTGGTGGCTGTGGCTTGCTCTGCTTCTCTGATCTTTTAGTTTTCACTCTGATACCTGGCTCTGGGTGTTTTGTTTTTGTTTTTGTTTTGGCTCTGGGTTTTAATTATAAGACCATGTTAAAAGGCAACAGTCTTAACTCCTAGTTACTGTCAATACTATTTCCATAATATAACTTTCTTTTTAAAAATTGTTTTTAATTTTATGTATATGGGTGTTTTTCCTGCATGTATGTCTGTGTACCACTTGTGTGCCTGGTGCTTGAGGCCAGAAGAGTGTGTCAGATTGCCTGCAGTGAGTTCCCGATGATTGTGAGCTGCCCTGTGGGTGCTGGGAATCTAACTCAGGTTCCCTGGAAGAGCAGCCAGTGCCCTCATCTGTGGAGTCGTCTCTGCAGCTCTGTAATATAACTCCTGTAATGACACTTCTTCCATCCTCTTCCCACTACCCACAGTGCCATACTCATTCTCAGTGGAACACTGGTGGCCTTTAACATGGTCTTCTATTTCTACTCACACCTGCCTCTATCCTACCTTGCCCAGAGCATAAGAGTCACCTCTCTTTCCTAATTAAAATATTTTAATGGTTTCCCATAGCCCCCTGTAGAGAAAACACCCCTTCTGCCTGGCTCCAGACTGCTTATCTTGATGCTTTTGCTGGTTTCCAGCTACATTTACTTTTCAGTTCCTTGAAGATGCTACTTCATCATCCAGAACACTGACTAGCCTAGCTTTTTTTCTTCCTTCATGGTATTTGTGGAATGAATAAATACCAGAAAATAAGCAGTATAGAAAGTGGAGTAAGAAGAGAAAATGTTCTTGGTGTACATCTGCAGAGTTCTTAAAATAGTAGAAATGTGTTTGGAGAGCTAAAAGAGCACTAGTTCGGTTGTAGCATAGGTAGAGTTTCTCAAACAGTATATCTAGAAGTTTGGTACACTGTTGGTGGGTGTGTAAAACGATGTAACCACTTTGGGAAACTTAAGAAATTCTTAGAAAGTTGGACATACATATTTTGTGACCAAGCAGTTTCATTTTTATGTATTTATTCAGAAGAAACAAAATTTTCCACAACTAAGCCGTATGCAGGAATGCTTGTAGCAGTTATTCTCATACTAATCATACCCCAGAAATAGTCCAGATGTCTGTCCATTGGCAAGATAAACAAACTAGTACATGCATATAATGGAAGGCGGTTCAACAACAAAAAGAAACACTGTAATAAAGATAAGTCTTACAGATCCGCTGAGTGAAAAATTAGAAAATGGATCATCTTATTTATAAGCCAAAACTAACCTTGATACCAGGAACAGGATTGATAATACTTTGTATTTGTTTTTTTTCATAGGCAGGTCTCATGTAGCCCAAGTTGGTCTCAAACTTGTTATGTAGCTGAGGGTGGCCTTGAACTTCTGATCTTTCTGCTTCCTCTTTCCAAATACTGGGATTACAGGTCTTTGCCTCAGTGTCTGGCTTTAATTTTTTACCCTCTGGGTGGATGAGAATTGACTAGGAGGGGGACATAAGTTTCTAGAGTAGTGGTTCTCTACTTAACTAATGCTGATTTTCCTTTAAATCAGTTCCTCATGTGGTGATCCCCAACCATAAATTAAATTGTTGCTACTTTGTAACTATAATTTTGCTACTGTTATGTGCCAGGATATCCCCCCAAAGAGTAATTGGACCCAAAGGGTCTTGACCCACAGGTTGAGAATCACTGTTCTGGAGTGATGGAAATGTTCTGGGTCTTGATAGATATCAAACCTGATTAGATCTTGTGTTGTTTATAATTCTATAAGTAAATTATATTTGAAAAAAACTTTGGGATTAAATTAGATTCCAGAATTCATTTTGAATCTGTTACCTCCAACTTGAAGCATCATCTGAAAGAAGTATCTGAAAGATTTAATTTTTATTGCTTTTCCTACTCTTATTTTTGCTCTCTTCCCCATTTTTTTTTCTCTAGTACTTTTTTTTTTTTTTTTTTTTTTTTGGTTTTTCGAGACAGGGTTTCTCTGTGTAGCTTTGCGCCCTTTCCTGGAACTCGCTTTGTAGACCAGGCTGGCCTCAAACTCACAGAGATCCGCCTGCCTCTGCCTCCTGAGTGCTGGGATTAAAGGCGTGCGCCACCACCGCCAGGTGTACTTGTGGTTTTTTAAAAAGTCAGTTACGTGGTCAGGAAGCAGAGGTAGGCAGATCTCTGTGAGTTGGAGGCCAGCCTGGTCTATATAATGAGTTCCAGATCCACCAAGACTATATAAGTGAGACCCTCTGTCAACAAAATAAAACAAACAAAACAGGCACTATAGTGCAGACCTGTAATCTCAGTGGTGAGGATACAGAAGGATACTTGGGGGAGACCCTGTCTCAAAAAATAAGGTGGAGAGCAGTTGAGAAAAACACTCAGTGTCATTCTCTGGCCTCTAGGCGTCCACATGTTTATACATGAATGTACATACATCAAAAGCAAAACAAAATAGGAGTTGTGGTCTGGAAAGATGACTCAGTTGATTGCCGAATGTGAGGATCTGAGTTTGAATGCCCAGAAGCCAACTTGCTTGCTAGCTAGTTAGCTTACTCTGCTTGGCAAAGTTCCAGGGCAATTAGAGACCCCTGCCTCAAACAAAATGTGGAAGGTACCCAAGGACCTGTACTCAAGCTTATCCTCTCACTCATATGCCCCCTGCACAAATGTATGTTTAACTGTACACAAAAATAAAATACCAAAGCTGGTCATCCTTAATCCTGGCATTCTAGAGACAGAGATACAGATCTCTGTTAGTTGGAGGCCAGGCTGGTGTACGTAGTGAGTTCTAGGACAGCCAGGTTCACACAGAAGGACCCTGTTTCAAACCAAACCAAACTAAAATAAAACACTAGAGTGAGACAGGAAGCACCTTTAGCCTTGGTTGCTGGGCTGCCCCAGTTCTGCAGATTTGGCGCAGATTGGGGGTGGGAGTGAGGTTCATTCTAACCCAGTCCCAGCAGAGCAACTCTTCTGTTACCTCTTGGATCCCTACATAAAATTTTTGTTTAAAGGAAAGAAGACTTCTTGAGAAATATTTTCTTTTTTTTTTGGTTTTTTCGAGACAGGGTTTCTCTTGTGTAGCTTTGCGCCTCTCCTGGAACTCACTTGTAGACCAGGCTGGCCTCGAACTCACAGAGATCCGCCTGCCTCTGCCTCCCAAGTGCTGGGAATAAAGGCGTGCGCCACCACCGCCCGGCTGAGAAATATTTTCAAACAGCACTTTATTGGACTCTTAGGTCCTAGTCAGAGCCATTTATATTTATATTTATATAGCTTTGACAATGAAAGTACTGTTTTGCCTATGGTCCATTGCTCTATTGTGACCTACCCTCAGCCTCTGACTCTGTGTCAGTGTAGGTCATAGGTTATGTAATATGAGATATGTTTATTTCTCCACAGATTTGTCTATTTTCAGGTGACCAAGAGGCTGTGTTAAGCTTTTTGTCTATGTCTTTTCACATAGGTTGGCATAGGTTCACATATGTTGAATTTAAATTCATTGTAGAAAATTACAAGGTGTTTCTATGAGTAACTAAAATTAAGAATAGAGAAAACTTAGGAGGAACTATGACTTGAGATAATTTAATCTGATAGGAGCAACAAGATAATGAAAATCTTGGTTCTAGGGTATGTTGAAGAGCAGTGGCCAGCTGTTCCTCAGCTCTGTGAAACAACTGCAGAGAGGCCTGGAGGGAACATTGGTGGGTTAGGTGAAGAAACTGAAGAACTCCCTGTCCTGTGAGGAAAGCTGGGAATTTCTGGAGAATTTTAGAACAGTATCACTATTATTTGTGTTTAGTGATTATCCTACTGGAGGGCAGTTTGGTGAATGTATTAAGAGCAGAATGTACAAACTCTTGTACAACCAGTGAAGCCAACTTGAATAGTTTATAGTTATACCTGCACTTGTGTGAACAGACAAAATGAAAAAGTACATGTTGCATTAAACTTACTGCTACCCCTACCCAGTGAGTCTACCCAGTGAGTTTAAACTTGGCAAAGGGGCCTGAGCGTGGAGCTCAGTGGTAAAGTATTTGCTTAACATGCACAAGGCCCCAAGTTCCATCTCTAGCACTGAAAAATAAATATAATGGCAATAGATTTGCATCTTTTGATTGAACAAGATTTTGTGGAAGTGGAATTGAGTTCTAGTATATTCCATAGGAGAAATTTGAATTGGAATGAAAGAAATAGCTGGTATCATTAAGTGTTTTTTTTTTAAATTTATTTATTTATTATGTATACAGCATGTATGACTGCAGGCCAGAAGAGGGCACCAGATCTCATTACAGATGGTTGTGAGCCATGTGGTTGCTGGGAATTGAACTCAGGACCTCTGGAAGAAGAGTCAGTGCTCTTAACCTCTGAGCCATCTCTCCAGCCCTCTTTAAGTGTTTCTATGAAATGAAAATAAAAATTTGCTACACTGGTTAATATGTGCTGAAAGTTGACTTTCCCTGAAGATAAGGGGGTTCATGAAACTTAAAGGGAATGAACTACATCTGAGAAAAAGATTTTCACTTCAGCCAAGATTGCTAAGTAGATTCCATTCTATGTACAAGAAATGCCAAAATAAAATATCTTCCTTCATCTTCCTTCTTCCTAGAGTTCAGTGTCTGTGGGAGAGTCAGACATAGAAAATTAACATTTATAAAATTTACAAAGGATTTATAAGGCTGTAACAGTGATGTAATGAGAGCTAGGGGAGAACCATGGAAGAGGCTGTTACTCCTGATTGAGTATGGAAAATATAAGAGAAAGCTATATAAAAGGAGACATTTAGTGGGTCTTAAAGGATAGATAGGAGAGAGCTGTGGGAGCAGTGGAGAGGGAGCATCCCGAGGACAAGTTCTTTAAGAGTGAGGTTGAAAGTATGTGGTCTATTGCTGCAGCAAAGTAGGTATTGGAGCAAGGCCCTGAGTTGACAAGGGAGGTGGTCAGAAGCAAGTGGGGCCCAAGCAGCCTAAGACTGAGAGGATGGACGTTGACTTTGCATACTTGATTCACAGAAGGAGAAGATGGTTTGGGAAGAGAGGTGTAGTGTATGATGAAGAGGCTTTTTCTTCCGGTGAGGAAGGCTGGAGGTGAAGAAATGGGAGGGTTGGAGCCAAATGAGGAACCAGTGAGTTTTGCCTCTTCTGGTTTTCTCCATGCCTAAAGCCCAAGCCTCACAAGCGGAAGCAGGAGCTATAGCAGCAACTGGTTTAAGTAAAATAGACTTGTAGGAAACTCTGGCACTAATCTGCTTTAACATCAAAACAGGTAGGCAAGGGTATTCCAGTGACCAAAAACTCATTATAAAGAACAATTTTTACATAACAAATTTTAAGAGCTAGACATTTTAAATACTTGACAAATGTTGACTTATTTATATTCTTAGAAAAATTAGAAGGTAAGAATATCTCCCATTTTTCTAGATGAACAAACTGAATCTTGGAAGAATTGAGCAACTTGACTAAGGTCACCTAGCTAGTACATAGCAGAGCCAGCTTTTTGTGTTGGGCACCCTGCCTGTGAACTTTACTCTTAACTGTACTTGATGTCATTCTGTATTTAATTTGAATGAGTGGGAAACAACTTGGCAAGTAGGTACATGATCCTTTGGAAAGGAGAGATTTGGTTTTGGATCATAGGAAAAGCAGAATGGAGAACTGTCTTTCTGGGAGCCATCTGTGAGAGGATAAGGATTGTACAGTCACCAGTGCATTCCCAACATGCAGAGTGGTACATGGTATATTGTTTGTGCTCAGCAAATTTATTTTATTTTTTTGGAGACGAGGTTTCTCTGTGTAACAGTCCTGGCTGTCCTGGAACTCACTGTGTAGACCAAGCTGGCCTCAAACTCGAATCTACCTACCTTTGCCTCCACCTCCCAGTGCTGGGATTAAAGGGGTGTGTTGCCACTGCCTGGCAGCAAGTATTTTTGACTGAATCAATAAGTAAAATAGAGTTTTGCTGCCAACTCAAGAAATATGCCATGGGAAGGGTCAGATGCTTTCACCGTTCAGGGTCCTTTCTGAATTAATAGGTTCTATGAGTTTGTTACTTGCTTATTTTTGTTTTATTTGCTTTATTTTACACACTGAGCATCTAACTCGGTTTCAAAGAGTGATGCTCAGTCAGCTGTTTACTAGATTTAAAAAGTCAACTTATTTTCAAAATAAAAATATTAAGCTTTATGATTTCAGTGGAAATCTATATATTCAGATTCTTTTAATTTTGTTTTGTCACATACCTGTATGTAAGACATCTTGAAAAAGTTATTAATGAGTCAGAAGGCTAGGGAAATGACTCAGTTGGTAAAGTACTTGCTGCATAAGCATTGAGGACTGAGTTCACATTTCTAATACCTACACGAAAAGCCAGGTGTGGCATGGTGGTACATGACTGTAACCCTAACTCTGGAGAGGCATATGCAGAAGGATCCCTGGAACTTGCTGGCCAGTTATTCTTGCCAAATCAGTGAGCTCCAGGTCTGTGGTGCTCTCCCCTGAGCACACCCCTGAAAAAGAGAGTCATAGAGGAATATAGCTGTCATCAACCTCTCGCCCCACAAATGTGCACACAAATGCTTGAGCACTAACAACCACATGAACACAAACACATGCGTATATCATATACAAAAAAATGAGTTGAAATTGAATTCCTGTGATAGTAGCTAAAGCATTTATATGATCCTTTTTTTAGAGAAGCTTAGTAAATATTTCTCAACAGATCAAGCATTATCTCCACCCTCCCCCCCTCTCCATTTTTATATGAATATTTATAATATTTGACATTGGCCCATCTGTACCTGCTGTAGAGGCTTGCTGTGGTTCATTAGGAAAGTCTTTTCTAGGAATCTAGTGATAATTCAGTTCCAAGAAGTGTCTTTGCCAGTGTGAAGTCACAGCATTGATCATGTAGAAGTCATATATCTGAGTTCATTTGCAGATTAATAACTGATGCGGTTTTCTAGGGAAGAATGGAGTAATGTTTTATTTTTGCCTTAGTTCATTCTAAATTAAGTCATTTGAGAAGAGGAAAAGGGGAACCTTTGTCGTCTTCCATTTATAAGTGAATCAAGACTTAATTCTGTAGCCAACCAGTTTCTTATTTGTTGACCTAATTCAGCATATTCACCTATTAAAATATACATCTTATAATATTTTTTCTATTAAAAATAAGATTTAACTACTAAATTAACAGTATAAAATGTAATCTCATATCATAATTGTTAGCCTAATATATATATTTTAACTAAAGCAGCTTTTAGAAGTGTCTTTGTGGCTGGAGGTGATTCTTCATGTTATTTTATGAAATAGTGTTCTGTTTCTAGAACAGAAGACTCATTAGGTTTGACCCTTTCTGTCTGTGGTTTCCAACTCCACTGATTCAGCCAAACGTAAATGAAAAATTTAAAAATTATATTTTTATCATTATTCTGTGAATAACACAATATATTTTGATAACTTTTATATAGTACTGATTATTAAGTAATCTAGATTTAAATTATATGAGAGGTTATTTTTGAAGGTTATAAAAATGAGCCATTTTATGTAGGGAACTTGAGCATCCACCTGATATCCATGGAGATCCTGGAAGTGGTTCTTAATTACTAGTGAGGGAAACCATATTTATTTCAGAAAGTTTAGGCTAAATCGTGTATAGTTTTTAGGGCCAGGTGTAATAGTGCATGCCCTTAATCCCAGCATTTGGGAGGCACGGATAGGTGAATATCTGAGTTTGAGGCCAGCCTGTGTCAAAACAAACAAGCAAACATAGTTTTTTGATACAGAAGTAAGATACTGTCTGTGCATATTAAACCACAGATATAATAATAAATCACTGATGAGCACTTTCAGGTCTTGTACCAAGTACCAGGTACAGTGTTTATATTCATTATTTTATTTCTTATAAAATAGCACTGTAACAAGGTTAGTACTTTATTAGTAAAATGAAGATAAAGGAAATAGATGAGAGAGCTGTAATTTAAGAGCAGTTACTTAGTCACTATGTGATAGAGCCAGGGCCAGGCTTGGTGTGGCTCCAAAAATCTGTTTTCTTATGTAAGATGTGTTATAAAAATTTCATACCATGTAGTATGAAGAAGACCTTCCATGTCTACCCAGAGTTCAGGCAGCTTCCTTTTCTGCTCTGTTTTCTCTGACATTTTGTCTCTTGTCTGTTTCCTCTCCTAATATGAGCTCCATCCCTGATCGTTAGAGTAGTATTTGGCTACAATAGGGGTTCATATTTTGATTGGAATATGTACCTTAAGGTTATACCCCTCTATGATACAGGCTAATAATTATTTTCTTTCTAGACGTCTGTTTAAAGTTTGGGAGTTGAAGGTACCCTACAGAGATGCTGAGCAACCCTCTGCAGGAGGCAGCTCATGGCTATTGCAGATAAAGTTGGAAGTGGGTTAAGTGGGCACAGAGGAAGTTGCCTAAGTTGCTTCTCCAGCCTCCTGAAAATAACTTTTTTCCCAGTGTCTTACTACTGCCAGAAAATCTTCCAAATGCAGCTCTTGCCATATCTCTTATTTGTGTGTGGAACATGTGTAGACACCTCTCTGTCTTTGTTGTCCCAACTCCCAGCTTCCTCATATTACTCTGTGTGCCCAGAAACGTCTCCATTCTTAGTTGTAGGTCCATGTATTTGACCATTAACCATTTCATGAGGCTGTTACTCTTCAAGGCCTTTCTCAAATGTCTTTTCTTCTGTGAAGGCTCACATTTCTTTAACCAATCATCTCTTCCGTTTGCAATTTTTTGTTTCCTCTGTGTTGGAGATAGAACCTGGGGCCTTGTGTATGTTAGGCAAGCACTGGGCCACATCCATATCCCTCCTCACTTGGACATTTTTTTTACTCCTTCCCTTTGGCTTAAATTTTTTTTATTACATTATTTATGTATTACTGTGTGTGTGAATGTGCACATACCATGCATAGTGTGCTTGTGGAAGTCAGAGGGAACTTGGAGGAGTTGATTCCCTTCTTTCTGTTTTTTAAAGATTTATTTATTTATGTGTGTATGAGTGGTTTTTTTGTTTTGTTTTGTTTTTCTTTTGTTTTTCAAGACGGTTTCTCTATATGACAGCCCTGACTGTCCTGGAAACTGCTTTGTAGACCAGACTGGTCTTGAACTTAGAGATCTGCTTGCCTCCACTGAGATTAAAGGCGTGTGCGCCACCACTCCCCCACCATATGTATGAGTGTTTTGCCTTCATATTTGTGTGTATATACATATATACTGTGTGCATGCTTGGTGCCTGTGGAGGATAGAAAAGGGCATCAAATCCCCTGGACATAGAGTTATAGACAATTAGGAGTTGCCATGTGGTGCTCTGTAAGAGCAGCAAGTGCTCTTAACCATTCAACCATCTCTCTAGCCCTTTTCTTTCTTACTAAAAGTCATACTTGAGAGTAGTTTTAGATAGAAAAAAATGACCAGTAAGTACAGCATTTCTGCATACTTACCCTAACTCCAACTTCTATTATTAACATCTTGTATTAATGTAGTGCATTTGGTATAGTTGATGACCAATTATTGATACATTGTTAATGAAAATTCATAGTTCATATTTGAGTTCATTCTTTGGAATTTGACAATACATAATTTTGTGATTCTACCATGATAGCATCAGACAGTGACTACTGTATGGGCCCCTCTGCATGTTCATATGCTTGTTCTAGTTCCATCCCTGGCTCCCCCACTCCTCCTTGTATCCTTAGCAACCACAGATCTTTCACTGTCTCTGCAGTTTTGTCTCTTCCAGAATGTCATATAATTGGAGTCATACTGTCTGTAGCCTTTTCAAGCTGGTTCTTTCATACAGTAATGCATCAAAGGTTCTTTGTTGGTGTTTTCTTTTCTGACAGACTCTTGCTATGTAGTATTGCTTGGCCTCAAACTTGGAATGATTTTCCTGCCTCTGCTTCCTGTGTGCTGGGATTATATGTTGTGTGTCATCCCACCCAGCTAGTTCTGCATCTTTCTGAAGATTGATAGATCATATCTTTTTATCATTGTTAATATTTTATTTATGGTATATCACCAGTTTATCTGTTTACTACTGAGGGGGCATCTCAGTTGCTAATAATTTATGACAAATATAAATAAAGCATATGAGTTTTCATGTTTACCTCATTTGGATAATTAGATGTGTGGCTTACTGATAATCCATCAGATTTAGCTTTGTAAGAACTGTCAAACTGTCTTCTGAAGTATCTATATATTAATTGCTGTTTTAAAAATTAAGTTGTGTTTTATATAGGTGGATAGATTACAAAAAGTCATTTTAGCCACTTTTTAAGTGTACAGTTAAGTGGCACTAATTACATTCACAGTGTTATGCAACCTTTATCACTGTTTCCAAAACATTTTCATTACCCCAAACAGAAACTTGAGGCATTAAGCAACAACTCCCCATTTCCTGCTCTTCCAGATCCTTCTAACCTCCAATCTTCTAATCTGTTTCTGAATTTGCATGTTCTAGTTATGTGATATATATAGAATCATGTTTGTCCTTTTGTCTCTGGCTTATTTTACTAGCAGTGTTTTCAAGGTTTGTCCTTAGAATTTCATTCCTTTTATTACTGAGTAATGCTGCATTGTAAGTATACTGTAGACACTTTTGTCCATTCTCTATTGATGTGTTTTTGTGTTCTTTTCACCTTTGACCTATTTTGAATAATGTGGTAATAAACATTTGGCATTTAGTATTTTTTTAGGGTTAGAAATGTGGCCTAGTTTGTAGAGTGCTTACTTAGCTCATGAAGCCTTTATTTAATCCCGTGTCCCATAAACTAAATGTGCTACACACATTGAAGGTGGGGTCAGGAGGATCAGAAGTTCAGGGTCATCCTAGGATACCAAGATACTGTTTAAAAAGAAGTATCTGTTCTGTAGAATTGCTGGTTACATATTAACTCGGTAGTGTTTTAGGAGCTGCTATGTTCTGTTTCAAAGTGGATATACTACTATTTTACATTCCCATCACAATGTATGGGATTTCTAGTTTCCCTGTATCCTGACAAGCATTTGTAATTTTTAAACTGTTTTTGTAGCTATTCTTTTGTTTCGATACAGGGTTTCTCTGTATAGCACTGTCTGTTCTGGAACTTGAGGTCAACTCTGTAGACCAGGCTAGCCTTGAACTCAGAGATCTGCCTGCCTCTGCCTGCCAAGAGCTGGGATTAAAGATGTTTGCCACTACTGCCTGGCTTCCATAGGTATTTTAAATTGGGTATGAAGTAGCATCTCATTTTGGTTTTGACTTGAATTTCCATAATGACTTAAGGATGTTGAATATCTTTTCATGTTTGTTGGCCATTTGTGTTCCTTCCTTCCTCAGTGAAATGTCTCCAAGTCCTTTAATTATTTACTTATTTTTTTTTGGTGTGAGTGCATGTTTGTGTAGTACATCTGCCTGTAGTTATATGTGGAAACCAAAAGTCAGCTTTGGGTGTTATTCCTTATATGTCATCTACCTTGTTTTTGAGACAGGGTCTCATTGGCATGGAGCTTGCCAGTTAGAATAGGCTGTCTGGCTAGCAAGTCTTAGGGATCTGCCTGTCTCTGCCGCCTCAGTCTTGGGATTACAAGTACTTGACACCATGCCTGGCTTCTTTTCTATAGGTTATTTTAAAGATTCTTGTTTGTTTGTTTGGGGCTGTAAGAGTTTTGTGTATCAAATATCAGGTACTATGATTAGCACTGTCTAGGAATTTGGTATTCTTTTTGCTAGTGTCTTGTATATGTTAGTTTAAACATGAGTGAGTGTGTGTGTGCATGCATGCCTGTGCAGACACATAGTGGAGGTCAGAGGACAGCTTTTGGGAGTTGATTCTCGTGTTTGTTGGGGCAAAATTTTGTCATTCCTGTTACCTCATTCTAGACCAGTGGTTCTCAACCTTCCTAATGCTTTATTCAACCCTTTAATACAGTTCCTCTTATTGTGGTGACCCCCCCCATTATCAAATTATTTTCACTGCTACTTCATAACTGTAATTTTGTTACTATTATGAATCATAATGTGAATATCTGATATGTAATCCCTGTGAAAAGGTCATTTGACCCCAGGGTCTCGAGACCCACAGATTGAGAACCACTGCTCTAGACTAATTGGCCTATAAGTTTCTGGCCAATTCTCTCTCATTTTACTGTAAGAGTGTTGGGATTACAGATGTGTTGGTCACATCTGACTTTGTAAGTGGGTCCTGGGTAGAGATTGAACTAAATTATCAGTTTTACTCAGCAAATGCTTTTACTGTTGAACCACCTTAGGGACCTCCATGAATAAGTCTTGTGCAGGTTTGGACAACAGTGGAATCCTAGAGGTAGAAGAAATTTTAAATGATTTTGAAATCTACTTAGGTGTCTATATTTTTATTTACTGTATTTCTTTCCGATCTCTTTAAAACCTATAAATCTCACAGAAATATGAGATCTGGAAAAGCCAAGTTTTGAGAGTCAGTTTCAGCATGAGTAAAAATTTGTAAGTTAACTTTATTCCTAAGAGAGAGAGATTTAGAGTTATATATTGATTGTACCTCTAGTGTTTTAATCTGAAGGTCACATTTCAAGCCTGGAACTTTAGGGACCCTTCTAAATGGCAGACAGTCTATCCTGGAATGAGAAACTGCTTCCCAAGCATGTTGTTATGTGTCTATCCCCTGCTCCCTTCTGTGAGGATGGATATACTTGTGCTCACCTCAGCAGGTCCTCTCCCACCTGAGTGCATATCTGGTATCTTGAAGTGGTACTGAAGTTGGGAGTGTAACGACAGAATCCATTTTACAAAGTAAGTTTCCAAGTGGCTGAAGGATTCCATGTTTCCCACAGGTCTTCCTCTGCTCCCTCCTGAGTGCTTTCCTCTCACTAATTCCTGGTAGAGCTCATTCTCCTTCTTTAATCTAAGACTCAGCTTCTTCAGACTGGTTTACATAATAGAGGAAAAGGTACTCGGGATTATTTAGGTCATCTTGAATAGAGATAATTAGCAATCATGTGTTCTAGATTTATCTTTTCTGGCCATCCTTTAGGGAAGCCAACACCCATATTCTTTTTTTTTTTAAATTTATTTATTTTTTAAGTTACACTCATGAAATTAATCACATTTGTGGTATTCATAGATTACATTCGCAGTATTCATTCAAATATATATATATATATATATATATATATATATATATATATATATAATTTTAAATGTCGAATGTCATTTCTTGAAGGGGGTAGGAAGTCTTAATTACAGGCTTACAGCACAATGGGAGGACCCTGGAGGGCAGAAGTTCGCTACTGATGTTTTACAATCTTGCATCTAAGCTGTTAATGCCCATTATTCAGGATACACAGACAAGGAACTTCCCTTAAGCATTCAGGAGGGTGGAACCTGGCAGGGAATTAGCATTGGGAGGATATCAAGGTCCGCAAGCAAGGCAACAGTTACCCAAAACGGGGGCCAAAAAAACCGGGGCCAGGGCCCTGCAGGTCCCCCTTTTATTAAAAAATGAGCTTCTGACTTGGGTTGCATGGGACGTCAGCAGGTCACCTTACCCGTCATGGAGACACCTGCCCAGGCCACACAGGTGCTCTGTCTTAGGTTGGTGAGTGCCCCCCAGGCATTACCTGTCTCTGAATACTCATTATCATACCGGCTCAATCATGTGTGAGCTGCATGGTTAAATGCTGCCAAAGATCTCAAAGTGGCACTGGGCTTGCAATCTGTGTGTTCGATACAGAAAAGACCAACAGATGTCCTATCTCACCCATAGCCAGTAGGCTAAAGGCAACTGAGCCATTCCCTTCCTTATCGAGCCATACTGTACAGCCATACTGTATGTTGGAGTCCTTGTAAGATAGTATCCCAAAAGTAACTGGAACTTGAGTTTATAAATTTATAATTTTCAAAGCCAATTGAGATGTATATAACTACTGAATTAAATTTATCATGTCCAATAGAATGAAAGATTAACTAACTGTAGTAGCTACTTTTGTTGCCAGGGTCTCCATTGTGCTAGCTGTATTAAGCAATTATGAAATGGTAATCCCAGAAACAGTAGCAGTGCAACACCCATATTCTTAGGTGTGTCTTTTCTCTGTGAGTGCTTCTCCTTCTCCCTTAACTCCAGTGCTTAAAAATTTATATTAAAAAACTGTTAAAATATCTTTATTAGCCCCTCCCACAAAGAGATCTGCCTTTTTTTAAATCCTTATTAAAAGATCTCCCTCCCTCCCCATGCCCAAGGTCCTGCGGTATGAAGAATACAAATAGCATGGAATTTGGAATGTTGGCTAACAGTGTAGTGTGTTCCTCTCAATGGTCCTACAGGTGCCTGCAGTTTTCACCTTTTGTCCCTTAAAAATTGCCTCCTTATGGGCTGGAGGGGTAGCTCAGCAGTTGAGAGCACTGGCTCTTCCAGAAGCTAGGGTTTAATGCCCAGCATCTACATAGTGGCTTACAGCTGACTGCAACTCCACCTTCGGGGATCCCATGCCTTCATCTGGCCTCTGAAGACAGCATGAGTGCACATGGTGCATAGACATGGATGCAGGCCAAACATCTGTACAAATAATAATAACATAATAGTAATAATAATAGTGATGATGATAAAAATTTCAGAATTCTCTCTAGCATTTTGTTCATGTGATTTTGCTTGATAGTACATTGGTGGTGGGATTGTTAGGATTCAACATGCTGGGGCTGGAGAGATAGTTCAGCAGTTAAGAGCACTGGCTGTTCTTCCAGATGACCTGGGTTCAATTCCCAGCAACCACATGACAGCTTACAATTGTATGTAACTCCAGCTCCAGGGCAATCTGGCACCCTCACACAGACATACATGCAGGCAAAACACCAATGCACATAAAATTAAAAAAAAAAAAAAGAATTCAACATGCCTTTAAATGCTTTAATCTAGGCTCCTCATCTGCTCATCCCTGTACATATACTCGATGTATTCACCATCTTGAATCTGAGTCTTGGGGTCTCTTATTTATTCTGGCTAAATTTCTAGTGCTTTTTACATACTGCCTCGCTACATTCTCTCTGGGACTTTATTACTATATCCTTTATATCACCTTTTCTAGGTTATATTTTTGGTAGTTTATTTTGACCAATCTTTTAATTAAACAAAATTTTTAATTTGCTGCTGCCGTTCCTCCTCCTCCTCCTCCTCCTCCTTCTTCTTCATTTTTGTTTTTTTTTTTTGGGGGGGGGACGGTTTCTCTGTGTAGCCCTGGCTGTCCTGGAACTTGCTCTGTAGACCAGGAGGCATTGAACTCAGAGGCCTCTGCTGGGATTAAAGGCGTGCACCACCACACCTGGCTCTTTAATCTGCCTTTAATTGAGATTAAGAACACAATAGGTGGGTTTATTGGATTTTTCAGTTTGGCTTTTTAAAAATTGTCTGTTACATGTTTTTGGATTTCTGTTCCCTCTAAAGTTTTTCAGTGTGGCTTTTATTTCCTAGACACGGTAGATAAGTCAGGTATGGTGGTAAAGATGCACTCATTATCTTCCCTTACTCAAGAGATTTATTTGTTTTTATTTTATGTGTATGAGTGTTTAGTCTATATGTATGTCTGTGTACCACGTGTGGGCAATGACTGTAAAGGTCAGAAGAGGGCATTGGATCCCCTGGAACAAAAGATTATGAGCCACCCTGTGGGTGCTGACAGTCAGCCCAGGGTCCTCTAGAAGAATGGCCAGTGCTCTTGATGAGCCATCTGTC
The DNA here is from genome assembly GCF_004664715.2 of Peromyscus leucopus. Taxonomy (NCBI): domain Eukaryota; kingdom Metazoa; phylum Chordata; class Mammalia; order Rodentia; family Cricetidae; genus Peromyscus; species Peromyscus leucopus. The sequence continues at coordinate 39,626,208 of NC_051080.1, read as the reverse complement.
CAGTCCCAATGGCCTAATTTTTAAAATCATACCTCTTATTTATTCACAGTATACCCCTCTGCAAATGACGTAACTTTTTGGTGTGTTTATTTCCTTGTCTAGAAAAATGGAAATAATGTACTTTATAGGGTGATTGTGCTGATTAAGCTAGTAACTAAGTGGTTTAGAATATTGCCTGATGTCGGGTAATGATGCCGTATATTTTAACTATTCCTTTAACCACTTGGAAAATTGTGAACTACTTCATTAAAAATTTTTTTTCATTTCTTTTTGGTTTTGCAGATAGGGTCACTACATCACCCTGGCTGGCCTGGAACGTGCTGTGTATTACCACACTGGCTTTGAATTTGCAGCACAATCCTCCTTCCTTTCTTTGCTTTCCAAGTTCTGGGAGTACACCCAGCCTTTCCCTTCATTCTTCATAAAATATCCTTTCTGATTCTCTTATTTTCGACTTTAGCTTTGGATGTGTGTTGCTTTCTAGTTAGCTATTTGTTCTCTGGATATATTTTTAGAATGACTTGAAGTTCAAGTGTCTCCTAGCTTTATGCCTATGATTAGGCATGGAAGAAAAATTCTTGCACTTGAGATGCCATCTGTCTCTAAGTGTGAAGTTCTGATAGCCAGGTAGTGTCCCTAGGTAGGAAGAGGAGCAATTAGGCATGCAGCTTGTGGCCCCTACAATGTGGAATGAGATGGCTCTTAGCATTCTTGATGGACTTAGAGAACTGATGAGGACTGTAACTAACATGTTTTTATGAATGGGCTGTTGAGCTCAGGGTAGGGTAGCTTTCCTGATTAAACAATGACATGGAAATTAACTGCTACCAAGTAGTCTTTAGTGTCTCACACACACACACTCTCACTCACTCACACACACACACACACACACACAACACACACACACACACACACACTTTATAGGGTTGGCTTTATAGGATGGGGATACTATGATGATAATTTACATTATTGTAGTTCATTACTGTGAGGTATCAGTTACTTTATTTTACAAACGAGGAAAGTAGTATGTGTGGGTTTTACAAGAGATAAAACTAGGAAGTGTTTAAACTTAGGTTTCCTGATTCTAAATAGAGTACTTTCTCCAACGTATTACCCAGGAGAATCAACGGGAAGTAGTTGTACCTTGCTAAAATAGAAGTATATTTTCTCATTCTGCTTACTAAAATATAATTCTATTTCTAGATTTTGTTTTGTTTTGTTTCTTTTTTTGTTTGTGTTTGTGTTTTGTTTTTTTGAGGCAGAATTTCTCAGTGTAGCCATGACTGTCTTGGAACCAGCTCTGTAGCTCAGGCTAGCCTTGAACTCACAGGGATCCACCTGCCTCTGCCTCCACCACATCCAGCTTCTAGATTTTTTTTTTAAGCCTGTTTTTCTTGGCCTCATTCTTCATTTCTTCTTGGCCTCATTTCTTCTGACTGTGGGTAAGAGAGTAGTGCTCATTACTCCTTGTCCCAGGATGGAGATGGCTGTGTCCTGGCTAGTAGTGTCAACTCCTTCCTTCTTGAACCCCTCAGGACATCACATCAGAGGGATTGTCAGTCGAGGAGGGCATGCTAGGTTTTATGCTCAGTACTTCTCAGATCTCTGAAAAAAGCAGCCAACAGTTACCAGGAGTTTTCCTGTATCTCATTGTCTATTATATTTACACTCCTACTACCCCCTTCTCTTAGTAATAATAGAATAAAAAATGGGGTCTAGAGGTCACAGCATTCATGAAGATCTTGTGCTGCTGTGTTGATCTGCCTTTTGTAAAAAGAAAATTACATTATTTTTGTTGTGTGCAATGTGTGTGTGGGGGGGGGGTCAGAAAAAACTTAAGAGTTTACTTTGGGGATCAATCTCAGGTCATATGTCTTAGTGGCAGACGACCAATCTTACTGGTTGCCTTGTGTTCCTTTGTGATCTTCTAACTCTAACCTACTAATTGTATTTTAAAATATTTCTTTTAAATTGTATATGTACATATGAGTATAGTGCCTGTGGAGGCTATAGATCACATGGAGCTGCAGTTATAGGCAGTTGTGAGGTTACCGCCTCCCCCACATAGGCTCAGGGACCCTAACTTGGTCCCCTGCAAAAACAGTAGGAACTCTTAACTGCTTAGCTATCTCTCTACCCTCTAACATGTCAATTGTTGGTGTTCTTGAAAGAAGAAACTATTTCTTCTTAATAGGCGTGGACTTCTGTGAGTTTGAGTTTTGTTTTAAATAGAGAGAAACTCATAGTTTTAGAAATACCATTAGCTTACTGATGCTCATATAAGAGCTGTAAGGCTGGGGTGAGGGGTAGCTCAGTCAGTAAAGCGCTTGTCTTGTAAGCATGAGGACTGTAGTTTGATACCCAGAACTCATAGTGAAATGGTTTATGCTTGTAATCCCAGCCCTGGGGAGATAGAGGCAGGAGGATCTTAGGGGCTTACTGCCCATCTTCTTTAGCTTAATTTGTGTGCTCCCGTCCAAAGGAGGTAGAGATTTCTGAGGATGACATCCAAGATTGTTGGTTGGCATCCACATGCAAGTCATATACATACACATGTATGTATGTTCACCCATACACAGGAACACACACAGTTTAAAAAATAAAATAGAAAGATTGAGAGCTAACATAGTGTTTTGGAGTTGTAACTTTGTGGCAACAGTAGAATTTTGCAATCGCTTAGTCACCTCTACTTTTTCTGGCTTTTATCTTCTTTTCACAGAACTTAATCATCCATATAGGTTCCTCCCATGCTTGCATTCTCAGCTAGATGGAGAGGACCCTATAAACTGTAAAAAGGTCTATTGGCTTTTATCTGGAGTGGACTAGACTCATAGAACTTAGTTCTGCCTTTTGCTTCATTTGATGGGTTGGCCTATGGCTTTGGTAAAATCAAGTCAGAATGCTTTGATTGACTACTTTTTTTCATGGTGTGTGCAAGAAGGTCAAGCACACATTAAAATCTGTTTGTCCTATCTTACATTTCTTTTCTGAGATTGTTAGCTGGCAGTGTTGTTTTATAGTGTGTTGTTTGGGTTTAACTTACCATAAATTCAGATGTATTTAGTTGGTATTAAAAGTTTTTCAAATTCTAAATGTCTAGTGCCCCCATATTTAGCTTAAAGTAGCTCTTTAATGTTTTTACATTTTGTTGTACTACATGCAGAAGCTTGCTTTCAAGAGTCAACCCCTGGAAAGTAATTTTCAAAAGTCCTTTTAAGGAAAAAACCCTCTTTTGATTTGCATTATTTAGATTTTAATGTAAGTGAAGCAGCTTTTAACCTATCAGAAATGGTGGCCTTATTATGTTCAGCCCCTTGTAGATAAGGTTTTAAAAAAATCAACCTGCTTTTCCTTTTACTTCAGTGAGGTTCAAAGCAGAGAATGGCGACAGGGATTATAGAAACCTTTTTTTTTTTTTTTTTTTTTTTAACTGTTGTTTCTCTCACAGATGGAAGTAAAACTGTTGTTTGTTAGCTGTGGATTAAATCCAGGGCTTTGTGCATGCTAACCACTAAGTTATACCCCCATTCTAAAATGTTGGTCTCCACGTGTGAGCTTTGTTTTTGTCAGAGAGATATATTGCACCTGGTGTTTGAATGCGTGCCCTGTGCTCAGCCTTAGGAGTATCAAGGTTCCATACTGTGGATAGAGTTGAGGGGGAAATAACTTTGACAGTGCTGCTTATACCTTGTGCTTTGGGTAGGTGTTGATGCTGGAGAGTGGGATTTGCATTGGATGTTGACAGTAAATGACAGGTCAGCAAAGTCATTATAACTCTGACAGAAGAACCAGTCTGAACAAAATTAGGGCTACAGAAGGCATATCAGGTACTCTGAGGAAGACATAGTGCTAGCACAGTAATGGTTAGGGACACAATATTTATTGGACATAGCCACCAGCCGAGCGTGTTTTTATTGTCCAACTGTAGATTGTTAAAGTTATTTAAGCTTTCTGAACCTCAGTTATTTCATCTGTAGAATGGCGGATTATGTCACAAAGTCATTAAGATTAAGTGAGACTAAGCCATTAATTCCAGCACTCAGGCAACTGAGGTAGTAGGATTTCCATGATTCATTTGAAGGCATACGGGGTTACAGTGTGAGGCCGTGTCTCAAATAAACAGCAACAAGACATAAACAACCCTACCCCAATACCCCCAGGATTGAGGGTGTCAGATACCATCTCTCACACAGTTTAAGTAGGAAAAATCTTTGTAAAAATGCTTTTAATTGAAATAGAATTACATCACTTTCTCCCTTTTAATCCCCTTCCCCCCCAGGGTTTCTTTGGACAAGCCTTGGCTGTCCTGGAACTTGCTCTGTAGACCAGGCTGGCCTTGAACTCAGATGCCTTGCTGTCCTGCCATCTGATTTGCTCTCTCTGTCCACTTCCTTTTCCTGTCCAGTTCTGTCCCCTCTTGTCTGTCTGTACAGATCTCCATGGTTAACTAGTGTTGGAATTTAAGGTGTGTGCCACCACACCTGGCTGTTTCCAGTGTGGCCTTGAACTCACAGAGATCTAGACAGATTCCTGCCTGCCAAGTGATAGGATTAAAGGCGTGTGCTACCATTGCCTGACTTCTTTGTTTACTTATAATGGCTGTTCCTATTCCTCTGATCTCCAGGCAAGTTTTATTTATTAAAGCACAAATAAAGTATCACCACATCTGGCTGTGGTGGTATTGTGTTCCCCAAAATATTGTGTACCTTAATAAACTTATCTGGGGTCAGAGAACAGAGAAGCCACTAGTTAGGCAGTAATAGCACACGCCTTTAATCCTAGCATTCCAGAGGCGGAAATCCATCTGAGATCTCTGTGAGTTCAAGGCCACATTGGTAACAGCCAGGCATGGTGACTCACGCCTTTAATCCCAGGAAGCAAGCCTTTAATCCTAGGGAGTGATGGTAGAAAGCAGAAAGGTATATAAGACTTGAGGACCAGAAACTAGAGGCATTTGGCTGGTTAAGCATTTGGCTGGTTAAGCATGTGGCTGGTTAAGCATTCAGGCTTTTGAGCAGTAATTCAGCTGAGACCCATTCCGGATGAGGACTGAGAGGTCTCCAGTCTGAGGAGAAGAGACCAGCTGAGGATCCAGCAAGGTGAGATAGCTGTGGCTTGTTCTGTCTCTCTGATCTACCAGCATTGACCCCAATAACTGGCCTCGGGTTTGATTTTATTAATAAGAACTTTTAAGATTCCTGCTACATCTGGCTCTTACAAAAACTTTTAAAAAGTAAATTATATTGTAAGAAAAAAATAAAACATTGGGCAGGGCCTGATGGCACACACTTTTGGTGAGCTCCAGGACAGCCAAAGCTATATATATATATATATAGTTCTCTTTTACTTCTCTTTGCATCTTTGGGTTTTTCTGGTATTGGTGTTGATTGCCAGTATCCTAGCCTTAGGATGGTTGAAAGTGAGGGCTGTAAGCATTTTGGAGTCAGGGCTGAGCATTCTTCATGCTGAGCAAATGATTGTTACAAGGTGAATGTACCAGGCCTGTTTCAGTAGGGATGCAGGAATGTTGGAATGTTGAATTGAAGGGAAGACTGCCTTTTTTAAAAAAAAAGTTTATATATTCTTTTTTAAAATATTAATTTTTATGTGTGTGCGCGCCATGTTGTTGAGGTATCCTGGGTGAAGCTTCCATATTTATAGGAGACACAATTTCACAGCAGATTTTCTGGTCTTTTGGCTCTTAACAGTTCTTCTACCCCAGCCCCCACCCATTATGTTCCCTAAGCCTTAGGTGCAGGCGTTATGTTGTAGATGGATTCATTGTGGCTGGGCACCCCACAAATACTTGTTTTCTATATTTTGATCAATTGTGGTTTTCTGTAATGGTCTCTCTGTTGCAAAGTTGTTTCTTTGATAGGGACTGAGAGCTATTCTTACCTCTGATGAGGGGTATATGGATAAATATTTAGAATACAGTTAGGAATTATGCAGATTAATCAAGTGTTAGAAGTAGGTTCTTCTCTAAAATCTAAAACCTCACTTATCCTACATGGTTAACTAGGTTTCAAGTAATAGGCATGGTTTCTCTCCTGTTGAATGGGCCTCTACTCCAGTTAGATAGCTGTTATCACCAAGATATGCGTGCCACTACTGCACCCGTAAAGTGACTTGTGCTTAGCTGATCATTGTAGTCCATAGGTTTTTTCAGTTGGAAAGAGCTGTTGGTTGCTTTCCTTACTTAGAAGCTGTCTAGTTTGGGTTTCTATTGATGTGAAGAGACACCATGACTATGGCAACTCTGAATAAGGAAAATGTTTAATTGGTGCTGGTTTACAGGTTCAGAGGTTTAGTCCATTTTTGTCATGGCAGGAAGCATGGCAGCATGCAGGCAGCCATGGTACTGGAGAGGTAGTTGAGAATTCTATACCCAATTAGCAGGCAGCAGGAAGAGAGAGAGACTGGACCTAGTTTGAGCACTTGACATCTCAGTGCCCACCCCTAGTGACATACTTCCAACAAGTCCACACCTACTCCCAACAAGGCCATACCTCCTAATAGTACCACTCCCTATGAGCCTGGGGGGTTGGGGCGTAGGGGAGTGGGCATTTTTATTCAGACCACCACAGAAGCACACATAGCACCTTCCTGTGCTGGGAAAGCTAGTCTTCAGGAAAATACTTTCAGGTCAGATTCAGATCTGGGTCCTGTGTCTGAAGTACATGATGCAATAAGGACTTCAACAATAAGGACTTCAACAATAAGGTCTTCAACAATAAGGACTTACCTTCAACTTCTGGGAGGCTACTGAGGGCAACAGCAGTAGCCTGTATTGTTTTGGGAGTCTCTTAAACTCCACCGAAGGACAATTTAAAGGGAATTTCTGATGCCTGGTCTTGGATGCCTCTTTCTCTTCTTCATTGACTTGCTTCTTTCTTCCCAATTAAAGTGTTCCCCATTTACCCTTCAAATCACCTCAAGATTTATTTTTATTGTTTCTAATTTTGTATATGTGTTTACAGGTGCTATGGGAGGCCACAGTATCAGATCCCTTTGCCTGGTTGTGACTTGGGTATTAGGAATTGAACTTCGGTCCTGTAAGAACAGTGCATGCTCTTAACCACTGAGCTGTTTCTCTAGTTTTGTATACTTCATCTTACTGTGAGCCATTAACTCTATTGCATGAATCCTAAATGGTCTTATAATAAAAAACCTGGAGCCAGATATTGAGGTAAATGCTGAGAGATCAGAGAGACAAAGGAACAAGCAACTAGAGAAACTTCTCACTACCACTGAATCGTCAGACCGAATGGAAGGCGAGATCCTATCTCCAAAAATCCTCTGACTGAAAGCCTCTGAGTCCTCAGCTGAAAAGGCTCTAGTTCCTGTCTCCTTATATGTCTTTTCTCTGCCCAGCCATTTCACTTCCTTCCTAGTGCTGGGATTAATGGCATGTGTGCTTCCCAAATACTGGTAGCAAAGGCATGAGATCTCAAGTGCTGGGATTAAAGGCATGTGACTCCCAAGTACTGGGATTAAAGGTGTATGTCACCACTGCCTGGCTGTTTCTCTCCTAGACTGAATCAATCTCATGTAGTTCAAGGTGGCTTTGAACTCACAGAGATCCAGAGTGCTCTCTGCCTCCTGGGTGCTAGTATTAACGGTGTGTGCCACAACCGCCTGGCTTCTATGTTTAATCTAATGCCTGCTTTGTCCTCTGATCCCCAGGCAAGCTTTATTTGATACACAATATATCACCACAAACTCTGAAAATATCTTGCTTTGTTTCATTTTTTTTATTTGTTTCATTTTTTTTAAAATGTGTTGAGTTCAAGAGCCTCTGAATTTATTTTTGCAACCTGCTTCAAGTGGTCTCATTCATTCTTTTGGCTTTGAATTCTCTGTGCTGCTGACTTTATCTTTACCCATATCCCCACCTTAGACCTGCCAGCTGTCTATCTGACATCTCTCCACTCAGATGTCCCATGGGAATCTCAAAGGTAGCATGCCAGGCAAAGCATCATTCCTTTTGTGCCCCAGTCTTATTCCTCTCCACAGTGGTGCCCATTTTTGCAGTCGCACTGTAGGAGATGGTACTGGAGTACTGCTGCACAAGCCCACTGCCAGGGCTCAGATCTGATAACTAGTGTTGAGACCTGGGTCAGTTATGTAAACTCTGCTTTGTTATCTTCATTTTAATAGTGAGGCTGTCAGCTCTGCCCCCTGGTGTGATGGTACAGACTTGAGTTTTCACCTGTAAAGGATGGGAAGCAGTGGTGTGCAGCTAGTACCACTGTGCTGTTTGTCCCTCACATTTACTTCTGATACACTAGCAATTTTTGTTGGCCCTCAATTAAAATATGTCCTTTATTTGAGTACACCACTTTCATCAACACCACATTCTTTTGTGCAGCCAACATCCCTTACCCAAATTACAAAAATAGCTTCTTTACTGAATCTGCTTCTGTTCTACTCTTCCCCTATTTGTTTTCCACAAAACAGTCAAGCTATTTGAAAACTGAAACCGGAGTGTGTCACCATCTAGTTCAAAATCCCCAGGAGACTTCTAGATTCCAGTTTGGGGCCCTTACTTCCTCAAGACCTTTCATCAGTCTTTGTTAAACAGTACCACACATGTGATTGCCTGACAAATGAGCTGGTTATCATGCAGAATATGATTCTTTAGGCCTGTGGTGCCTGAGACCCTGCCATGAGCTTCCAGAGAACAACGGTGCTTCCCATTCATGTGCTGCACAGTTACGGTCCACAAAATGGTGTGGTGTATCATTTATTTTATCAATGTGTTCTATGCTTGAAGAAGCTGAGACTTAAATACAGAATCCATTGAACATTTTAGTAGCAGTAAGCTGCAAAACTGAGTTCAGACTGATTTGTCTGATTCTGAGCCCATGATGCCTGGGAACTGCAGGGCTGGCAGGAGTGATTAACTCAGTGAAAGACAACTCTTAGTGATTCGAGACAGGGTTTCTCTGTAGTTTTTGTTTTTGTTTGTTGTTTTTTGGAGCTGTCCTAGATCTTGCTCTGTAGACCAGGCTGGCCTCGAACTCACAGAGGTCCGCCAGCCTCTGCCTCCCAAGTGCTGGATTAAAGGTGTGTGCCACCACTACTTGGCAAAAGACAGCTCTTAAAAAAGAGTATTGGAGGGGGCTGGAGAGATGGCTCAGAGGTTAAGAGCACTGACTGCTCTTCCAGAGGTCCTGAGTTCAATTCCCAGCAACCACATGGTGGTTCACAACCATCTGTAATGAGATCTGATGTCCTCTTCTGGCGTGCAGTCATACATGCTGTATACATAATAAATAAATAAATAAATAAATCTTTAAAAAAAAAAAAGTGTTGGAGGCCGGGCGGTGGTGGCGCACGCCTTTAATCCCAGCACTCGGGAGGCAGAGGCAGGAGGATCTCTGTGAGTTCGAGGCTAGCCTGGTCTCCAAAGCAAGTTCCAGGAAAGGCGCAAAGCTACACAGAGAAACCCTGTCTCGAAAAACCAAAAAAAAAAGTGTTGGAGCAGGAGACTTTCGGTTAGTCAGACAGTGAAAATAGAAGGGAACTGGTAGTCAAGGCATGGGAACAGCATGGGCAAGGCCTACAGATCTGCAGCCTGAGTATGAACATAAGAGATGAATGTGGAAATTTTGTTGGTTACAGAAGCTAACAAGCCTTGAATTACATAAATTTTGCTATTTTCTTGAACTGATTATGTAGGAAACCATTTTTTAAACAAATATGTCAAATATACAAAAAAAAAAACCAACAACCAAAAAACCAGACTTTAAATAATACCTTCTCTCTCAAAGGTAGCTTGTTATTACCACATTTATGAACCTAACAAATGTTACTATTGTTGTGTCTTGAATACATTTTCCTTCCTTCCAGATACCAGGCCCCTTTTCACTTGCATTGCCACTGAGATTTATCCTTGTTCCTATATGGCTGGAGAGCTGGTTTGGTGGATGGACCCATTGTTAATTCAACCTGTTATAGTAAATGTACACACACACACACACACACACACACACACACACACACACACACACACACACACCCACTTGATTCTATAAAGTGACAATGACTTCCTGACACTTGTTGGTGCCATCTCAATCAGGTGGAAAGCATATACTGTGTGTTGTGTGTCTTCCGGTTGGTTTCAGTTTTGTTTTGAACTTGTTGGGCTTCTCAAAAAGGTTTGTAGTTTTTCTCATACAGCTTTTGCCCACTTCTGTTTTGAATTAGTCTTTTGACTCTTGCTTCAAAATTGTATTGAAGGAATTATAGAGTGAGACACTGCCTTTAAGTGGCAGCACTGATGGCTGTTTGTGATCCTTTTGTCTGTACTGTACTGTGCTGTGCTATTAACATTTACATTAGAAAGAAAATTTCAGTGACATCCTAAAGCCTTGGACTTCAACAGGTAACAAAGACTGAGAGGGAGACATAGTTAACCCAAGGAGTCACTCACTGGTCCTGCTTTCCTGTCCCCTTCTGGTAACTGTTGAACGATCATGCTGTCCCATGTAGCTGTTTGAATTGACTTTGGGATGTCCCTGTGAGAAAGATGGACAGCAATGGGGGTGGGCATGGAGCTGGGATACGAGATGCAGTCACACCTCCAGGAGCCTCATTCTGTGTAGGTAGTTGATGGGATGCTTTAGCCTCTGGGGTTATGTCTAAAAATAGGCCTGCCCATTCATATGTGTTATGTATGTGATGTATAGTGAGGAATCAGAAATGAGCTATTTTTAAGCCTTGTTTGTTTGTTTTTTGCTTTGTGTGTCTGTGTTTGTTTTTGAGACGGGGTCTCTTTACATAGCCCCAGCTGTCCTAGATCTCATTATGTAAACGAGGCTGGCCTTGAACTCAAAGAGATCCATCTGCCTTTGCCTCTTAAGTGCTGGAATTAAAGGTGTGCATCGTCATGCCTAGCTTTCAGACCCATTTCTTAGAAAAATAATAAAAACAAAAAACCTCTGAGTCAGTGATGTGCATACCTACTTGGGCACTGTGGTGTGTAAGGTATGCAGTGTATTTGCTTTGAATTTCTGGGGCAAGGCATGGCTGGTCTTCCCCTATGCCTCTGGGCTTGTGGGGTGTCTTGTATCTCTTTCCCTTGGGCAGAGAAATGCTTTGCTGTCAGCTAAGATGATGTAAAGTTCAGTAGTGTAGATTTTATTGTTTGTATGTGAGGGCATATGAATCCTTCCACTGTAGATGGTCAAAAGCTTTTCATTAATCCACATCATTTTCTTTGTCCTCCATCTATAACAGTGTCCAATTTCCAAATGTAATTGTAGCACAAGTATGCAAATAGTAGGCATTTCGTGTAGCTAGAATCTTCAGTTATTAATTTATGTACTATTAAGTAGCTATACCATAATTTGCTTAATCATTTTTAAGTGATAAAAGACTTAAAGCTTGTTGGCAGTTTTTTCTTAACAGATCCCACTGGAACAGTCTTTTTTTTTTTTTGGTTTTTCGAGACAGGGTTTCTCTGTGTAGCTTTGCGCCTTTTCCTGGAACTCACTTGGTAGCCTAGGCTGGCCTCGTACTCACAGAGATCCGCCTGGCTCTGCCTCCAGAGTGCTGGGATTAAAGGTGTGCGCCACCACTGCCCGGCAAGGAACAGTCTTTTTTAAATTACCAATTTATATCTTTAGAAATTCATAAGAATGTATGCTGCTTTTGTTGTGTTTGTACTGCCCTCAGCCTAGTTCACCAAAGGGGATATGATCTCTTAAGTTTTTATTGAGACATGGTCTTACTTTGTAGCCCTGGCTGCCTTGGAACTCCTGTAGACTGGGCAGGCCTCTGACTCACAGACATATGCCTACCTGCTTCTACCTCCCCAGGAGCTCACATTAAAGGTGTGTGCCACCATGCCTGGCTTCCTTAATTTTTTTTTTTTTTAAGGAAAAATTGGAGGTTTTTTTTTTTTTTTTTTTTTTGAGCTAGAGTCTCCTGTGTAGTCCGCCTCAGTTCATGATAATCCTCCTCAGCTTCCCAGGTGATGCGATTAGAGGGCAATACCATCATACCTGGCTTTATTTTTAAAATATTTAAAAGCTACAGATTAGTCCCTTCTTTTGGGGTCTGCATATATTTCATCATTGTTGCAGATAAATACTTTTTTCACAGTTTTTATGGTTGATATAGTGTTTTGTTTTTTTTTTTACCCTGAAAGAGCCAACTTTTTACACCTGCAGCATTCTAGTAGGTTTCTTTTTCCTGAGATTACAAAATAGCTTGTGAGTTCTGACTGACTGGGTTCCTTAAGATGTTTTCAGAGTCTTTTTTTGGGATTCCCTTGCCAGAGAGCTACTGGTGGACAAGTTAAATTCTGTGTGCAAACTGGATGGAAAACAGAAAAAACAAACAAACAAATCAGTGGACAGATGCACATTCCCAATCTGCTTAGTTTTACATGCATATCAAACAGATGTATAAAGAGATACATCCAGGTTTAAGGCAGACAACTCAGTTTGGCAGACTTCAAGATTCCTTTCTTAGTGCTTCTCCTCTATGATTACAGCAGCATTGTCTTGCTTCTGGTTTGGGGAAGGTTTTTGCCAGAAGTGTAGACTGGATTCTGGAGTGGGTGTTTCATATCCTTTCTCTTTGTGAGACACATGGTTTATTTATGTAACTTCTAAGTCTTGGTTTACAAAAGGGAATACTAACATATTGTATATATGGTAAGGAGAGAATACATTAACATTTATGTAAAGTGCCTAGTGTGTGTAGCATGCGTTAGGTATGCAGTAAATTAGCAGTAGCCATTGTTAATTCAGATCTGACCCAATTTGTTGGTCAGAGTTCTGAAAAAAAGAAAAACAAGTGTGGATTTGGGATGTTTCTTGCTTAACATATGTTTTAGAATATGGGTTTTAGAATCAAAAGAATTTAAGTTAAAGCATGTCACCTCCCAACATGTTCTAGAAAAGTGACTTAGAACATGTAATTCATCAGTTTTTTCCCTTTGTGTCTGTCTATGTGTACACATACGAAAACCAGACAGCTGGAAATGTTGGAATTTACTTAATATATAGTAATTATTATTATTAGTATCACATTCCGTAGATACTGGTTAAAGGTAAACAGACTTTACTGTTTGGTTTCATTAAGTGAAGTAAACAAAAATTTTGAGTTAAAGATTAACTTGTAGAGAAGATGACATTTTAGCAACTCCTGGGATCCTGGGGCCCATGTAACCTGATTGGGTAGGAGTGCATTTCTGAACCTAAGGATGGATGCTTCAGAGAGCTGAGAGGCTCAGGAGCACTTCTGAACAAGATTGTTGGACAGAAACAGCAGAAACCATCAGGACGATACCGTAGGCCATCCAGAACTGTGGAGCATGTGATATTGTCAAAATAATTAAGTGTAGGAAAGCTTGTTCTTTTGTTCCTATGACTGGGCTGGAACATAGAACTTTGTGGGAAATTTTTTCCAGATCAGGAAGATGGAAGTGGCCATGTCAGAACCAGAAGATTAAAAAAAAAAAAAAAGAAAAAGAAAAAAAAAAAGAAAAGAAGAGATAACAACAGGTTTGTGATTAAGCGATGCTTTACAAACAAAAAAAGATGAGATAGGACTTAATCTAAAGTAGTAGTTCAAGGTAAGATGTTGAGGTGGTCAGGGAAAGAACAGCATTCTTTATCTTTGCTGTTGAAAATAATTTGAGCCATATCTGGTGGCTCACACTGATGTCTCAGTACTCAGGAGGCTGAGGCCGGAGGATTGCTGTGAGTTTCAGGTCAGTCTGGGCAATGAGTGAGACCTGTTTAAAAAAAAAAAAGAAAGAAGAAAAAGGGTGATTTCCTAAGACTCAATACAAGTCAACTTTGTAGAAACCATAACCACTATAAATGGCACTACCTAGTGTCATTACATGAGAATTCTGGCCATAATGGTTAATGGAGTCCTGCAGACCCTCATCACATTCTGGTTCATAGCCCGCCTCTCGCCTCCCAGTTGCTGCTCTTGAACCTTTCTTGTTTCTTGCAGTGTTGCAATGCACTTTGTCTGACATCTCCCTTAAGTGTTCTGTTTTTAGTCCCTGTTGTATACCGTATAGTATGAAATAGAAGTTTCTTACTCCTCAAGTGATAATAGTGTACTCTGAAATTCTGAGAAAGAGAGAACTTTATCAATCAGGGCCCTGGTAGAAAACAGATGGCACATTCAAACTGGTAACTTGAGGAGCATTTAATTGTACCATTTAGAGTTCATTCAGGAAAAGAGAAGCTTCGTATCCTATGAAGATTCTATCTAGTATGAGGAATTTTGATACAAGAATTAAGGATTATAGCTGGTCGTGGAGGCACACACCTTTGATCCCAGCACTCGGGAGCAGAGGCCGATGGATCTCTGTGAGGTCTAGGCCAGCCTGATCTACAAAATTAGTTCTGGGATGGCCAAGGCTATTACACAGAGAAACTCTGTCTTGAAAAACCAAAAAGGAGGAAAAAAAGAAAGAAAAAAGAATTAAGGATTGGGCCAACATGGGAAGAACTGGAATTGGAAAAGCCTGGCAGGCATCATAGTAGATATTCTTGGAAGTTTGTCGGGGGAACTTCTGGGAGTCTATATCTTCTGCAGTTGCCTCCAGGTAATAGCAGCCTCTCTTTCCTGTCTTCCTAATCTCCCTTGTGCTTCTCTTTGTACACTTTAACCCTGCTGGAAAAGACTGCAAAAAATAGCACTACCACCACCTCAGCCCCAGCCTGCTCTCCTGAGAATGTGGAAAGGGATGTGGACAGCAGTGCAGAAGGATATTGAAACTGGAAAAGGCATCTTCTGGCCTGCCATTTGTGGGGAGTTGTTAATACCTCCTGAGCTCAAGGGCCAGTAGTAGTTTCTGAGCTTAGAAAAAATGGCTAAATGTTTAGGTTGCCAGATCAGGTATCTGACAGAGCCATCCCTGTTTGTAGAAAGTCTTTACCAGCCTCAATTATTGCCTACTCAGAGCCAGGAGAGCAAATCTCTTTCACTGTCTCCAAACTGGGCCAGAAGCCAAGAGGGTGGTAGAGCCTGTCCATTGTCCCTGTGGTGTCCTTCTTAGGTTGTGAAGTCGTTTGCGGGTGGGTGAAGAGTGAGCTTGGAGGGCAAATAGTATATCCTCACCTGGAATTTAAGTAGAATTATTATCTTGAGCTGTTGTTATTCTGGCAATAGAAGGTCATTAGTTAAACCTTCTTGGAAAGATGAGAGGACTTTAAGGAGAAAAGAATGGCTCTTAGATGATGACAGACAACAAAAGTTAATACTAGTTTTCTATAAAATGGTGAGGTCACCAGCTTTCAACCAGGCTGGAGAGAGCAGTCCCAGCAGGGATAGTCTGCAGTGTGTAGGCTCAGTCTTGGACCTCACTGCTATACCTCTATGGCCTATCTGAAATGTGAAAAGTTGGGACTATGGAGAAAAGAAGGAAAGGAAAGGGAAGAAAAGTGTGTTGGTAAATCTTGTCCAGATATGCATGAAAATTCCTCATTGATGACCAACTGACTTCGGAATATATATTCTTCTTTAGTTCATATATATGCACATATATATGTTAATATAGGATCATATTGGGATGATCCATATTATTAGCTTTTTTATTTTATTTTATTTTTCCCACTTGGGAGGTTTATTGAGGGGAGGGGAGAGAAGGGGCAGAGAAGGGGGCAGAGGCCAGTTCCTGGGGATGAGAGTGAAGGAAGAGAGAAAAAGAGGTATTAGCTTGTTTTATATTATACTGATGATAAGTTGCATATAATATACTTCAGGTTTATATATTTTCTGTTGCTTTTCCTAACTGCTTTACATGAAACTCCTACAAAGGATAACTTGGAGCACATTTGGTATTCATACTTCATGTACACCAAGAATATGTAGGGACTCTGCAGGTGATAATGGCTATCATTTTGTTTTTTTTTTTAAGTCTATAAACTCTATTACTATAGGAAAAGAGGGATCATCCACACAGTAAAGGAGTGTTCAGTGCAGGATTGGGAACAGGACTGTAGAGCAATGGTTCCATGTCTTTTTTTTTTTGTTTGTTTGTTTTTGTTTTGTAGAGATAGGGTTTGAAGTAACCAGGCAACCACAGGACAAATTGCTTATGTCTAAAGTGGTCTCTTGGTAGCTCTGATTTAGGAAAAATAGGGAGCAAATGGCATGAGTAGTTAGTTATACATTCAAACCTTCAGAAGCTAGCTTTATTACAGAAGAGTTAACAACATAGAAGGTATCTGTAAGGAGATTATCTCTGAAGGCAGCTTTTCATACCTTCAATTAACTGCCAACTTTAATGTTTTGTTCAATTTATCTCCTCTCAGCCACTAAGAACTAAGTTCTAAAACTAGAAGTATGTTAAAAGCGAGGGAAGTTTAGATGTTGATGGAATTGTTCTTGACAGTCCTAAAGACTGGAGGAAGTAGAGAACCAGTTGGAACAGCATTGGAGGGACAGCACTGAAGGGGTGCATGTTATGACCTTGTAAAAAATCCTCTGCATAATGTAGTATGAGAAAGGTGGCCTGTGGGGCTGGCTGCTACACTGGGCTCTCATGAACTTGATGAATTCTGTGCCTCAGTTTCCACATCTTTGAAATAAGAGTTCTGATCTTGTGGTGATTGAGTTAGTACATGTAATTGCTGGAACATATTAAACACCTAAATAGACATTCATGGTTGCCTAGCAGACTCATGGGGAGAAATGGTGTCTGTTGAAGAGGCATTTGAAAGTGATGAGAAATAATTTCCTTCAGGTCCTGATTTTTTTTTTTTTTTAAATATGAACATTTAAAAGCATAGTTGAGTCTTGTGACTATATAATCAAACTTAGTCTCATGTCTAGCTATTTTAGTTATATTTTAGAAATGGGTCAGGAGTCAGGCATGGTAGCACATGCCTCTTTAATCCCTGTACTCAGGAGGCAGAAGGATCTCTGTGCTATGAGTTTGAGGCCAGCCTAGTCTTTATATTGAGTTCCAGGACTACATAGAGAGACCCTGTCTCAAAACAAAACAGAACAAAACAAAAATGTCCATATGTTGGGGCTAGAGAGATGACTCAGCAGTTAAGAATGCTTGTTGCTATTCCAAAGGACCTGAGTTGGGGTCTCAGTACCCTTCTAGGGTAGTTAACAACTGCCTGTAACTCGAGCTGGCCACCAGGGGCACCCTCACACACAGTATGTGCTTACACAAACACATAAAATAAATCTTTAAAAAAAAAAAAAAAAGGTCACTGTGGTGATGGTGTACACCTTAATCCCAGCATTCGGAAGGCAGAGAAAGGCAGATCTCTGAGTTCGAGGGTAACCTGGTCTACAGAATGAATTCCAGGACAACCAGGGCTACACAGAGAAACCCTGTCTTGAAAGAAAAAGAAGAGAAAAAAAATGGGTCAAGGCTTCAGAGTTTAAGTTGCTGCTTATCTGCTATGATTTTGTTTGAAGTGTTTCCTCATATTTTTCATGTGCACCCAAGTTAAGTTGGGTTTTTTCATAAAACTGGATCCAAAGAAATTTACAGGTAGCTTTTAAGTGTCTTCCAGCTCTGCTTTTAGATTTGATGATACTTCTCTCTCACCCCTTAGCACTATCTCTGCATATGCGAGCTCTAGCTTAGTTCTGTAAGACCTAGTTTTTAAACCATTTCATCATCCATGCAGAATGTCTGCTTCTGCTCCTGTTTGAATGACATGAAGATTATAGCAAGGAACAGCAGTCTCTGCCCTTTAGGAGTTTACATTTTAGGTTGAAAGGAGAGGTAAGACAGTAAACACTTCTTTGCCTTATTTGACTGTACTGCAGCTGTATTGTGAGTGAGGGAACAAAGTAGGGGAGGAAGGAGGAACAAAGGTGAAGGTGTGTAGTAACTCTTTTAAATAGGATACCCAGGAGGGAGGGAGGCCTTGCTAACTGGTAATGCTTGTCTGGAGACTGAAAAGAGGTGAAAAGGACAGGCCGTGTGGCTGGCAGGAAGCAGATGGTATATGTGTGGAAGTGAGCATGGTAAGCAGAGCAGTGTGCTGGTGGCCTGGCCCAGAGCAAGGAGATGGTGAATGCCTATAGGCAGCTCCATTTTAACCTTCTTTAAGGGGAACTAAGAAACTAGCTTCATAGACCATTGTGGGATAAGTGTATTAGGACTAGCTCATGTATATTCATAAACTTTCATAACTTCTTTTTAAAATAGTTTTTTTTAAAGTCCTTTGAAGAAGTTTGACCTTGACTCTGAGAAGGAGACAAGCCCAAGCAAAGGTAAAAATCAAATCAATTTAGGAGGCTGGAAAGATAGCTCAGAATACCCAGGTTCCATTCCCAGCACCCACTTCTGTTAACTCAATAACCACCTATAACACTCCAGCTCTAAAGTTTCCAACATCTTATTCTGGACTCTACAGGCTCCTGCACTCAGGTGCACATACCCATACACACATGCACATATATCCATATAACTAAAAATAAGTATTAAAAAATCTATTTAAATAAGAGGGTAATACATTAGTAAAGATGCAGAAATGGCAGCTCAGATAACTGGGAATCTGGGTCCTGGGTGTGTACATAAAGCACACACACATCTTTTCTTTTTTTCCCTCTTTTTCTCTTTCTTTTCTTTCTTTCTTTCTTTCTTTCTTTCTTTCTTTCTTTCTTTCTTTCTTTCTTTTTTTCCCTCTTTTTCTCTTTCTTTTCTTTCTTTCTTTCTTTCTTTCTTTCTTTCTTTCTTTCTTTCTTTCTTTCTCTCTCTTCTTTCTCTTTCTTTCTTTCTTTCTTTCTTTCTTTCTTTCTTTCTTTTTTTCCCTCTTTTTCTCTTTCTTTTCTTTCTTTCTTTCTTTCTTTCTTTCTTTCTTTCTTTCTTTCTCTCTCTCTCTCTCTTCTCTCTCTCTCTCTCTCTCTTTCCTTCCTTCCTTCCTTCCTTCCTTCCTTTCCTTCCTTCCTTCCTTCCTTCCTTCCTTCCTTCCTTCCTTCCTTCCTTCCTTCTTTTCTTTCCCTCCCTCCCTCCCTCCTCCTCTCTTCTCTCTCCTCTCTCTCTCCTCTCTCTCTCTCTCTCTCTCTCTTCTCTCTCTCTGTCTCCCCCCTCCCTCCCTCCTTCCATCTCTCTCTCTCTTTCAAATTAGGATTCTTTCTTTCTTTTTTTGAGACAGGGTTACTTTGTGTAGTCCTGGCTGTCCTGGAACTCACT
Source organism: Peromyscus leucopus (assembly GCF_004664715.2). Taxonomy (NCBI): domain Eukaryota; kingdom Metazoa; phylum Chordata; class Mammalia; order Rodentia; family Cricetidae; genus Peromyscus; species Peromyscus leucopus. The sequence goes on along the minus strand of NC_051080.1, from coordinate 39,607,061 downwards.
CTGTAAACCAGGCTGGCCTCGAACTTACAGAGCTCCTCCTGCCTCTGCCTGTGGAGTGCTGGGATTAAAGACGTGTACCACCACGCCTGGCTACATTTCAGGATACACATTTTTATGTATGTATGTTTTATATGAATGATTGGTTAATTGATTGGTTTCATATTTATTTTATGAATATGAATGTTTTGCATTTATGTATGTCTGTGCACCGTGTGTAGCCTGATACCTTCAGAGGTCAGAAGAGGGCATCAGATTCCCTGCAACAGGAGTTAAGGATGATTGTGAGCCACCATGTTGGTGTTGGTAATCAAATCCAGGTCTTCTCTGCAAGAGCAACAAATGTTCTCTGTGTATATGTGTGCTATACATATGTCTGTACCCAGGAAGATCAGAACAGGGTGTCAGATCTCCTAGAACTGGAGTTGCACATTGTTGTAAGACAGTCACTAAACCCAGGTACTTTTAACCTCTGAACCATCTTTCCAGCCTTGGATATTCTTTTCAACTCTTTATTTTTGTTGTTCTCTGCCATAGGAATAATAGTAATAACCGAATGGAAAGCCACATGAAAAGTACTGAAACTTCTCAGAAACTTCCAGAAGTTTGAAAGACTAGTAACTGCTATTCTCTGGCCTATATCTAGCACTTAATAACTGGAAATTTTTTTAGAAGCATAAATATGTATTTGTAATATTACCTGAAAATTGAAGCTAGGTGGTCAAGAGGGGTACTTTGGACACAGTTTTATGTCAAGAAGAGGTCAGCCAGATATGATGTTTATATGGGTGACTACAATATAAGGAATCCATAGTAAGAAAGAGTTGAGTGTCCCAGAAGGTAATCATCATGGGCAGTTGGTAATTACAGTCAACCTGAAGTGGTGTACATTCGAATCTGAGGACCTGGCTTTGGTCTCGGGATAGTTCTGTTTCTCAGTCAGTGAGTGGAGTAGGTGTGGATAGCCCCTGACAACTGCCTCATTATTATTTGAGTTATCTTACTTTAGTGGTCAGTCTAATGAATGAAAACAAAGAGATGAAAGTGGTGTTTGTCACCCTCCCCACTGTAACTGAAGATTAAGAAATGTGTTTTTTGTTACTTGTAATAGCATCCCAATATTTATCCCAGTTGAATATTTACCCAAGTTGAATTTTTAAGGCTTGTTTATCTAATAGTGAAGTTTTTACAAGATTATGTTGAATGTATTCATATATACCTAGTATTTTCTTTGTTGTGTTACAGACACCTTTATTCTTTAGACCATTTCTCTGCTTATTTGCATTATCAGAAATGGCTAGAATAAGGAAAAAGGAGATGAAATTTAAAGCAGTAGGCTTTATCTGGTCATTGGGTTATTATTTTGTTTGTACCAAGCATATGTATGTCTCATGCTTTTCTTTCTTTTTCTTTTGTAGGAGGGCTGTTGGCCTGCTGCTGTGCTGCTGAACAGTATGCAGTCCTTTCGGGAGCAAAGCAGTTACCACGGAAACCAACAGAGCTACCCACAGGAGGTACACAGCTCATCCCGTCTAGAAGAGTTCAGCTCTCGTCAGGCCCAGATGTTCCAGAATTTTGGCGGAGCAGGTGGTGGTAGTGGTAGCACTGGCAGCAACAGTAGTGGACGGCGAGGAACAGCAGCTGCTGCTGCAGCGATGGCTAACGAGACCTCTGGCCATCAAGGCTACCAGGGGTTCAGGAAAGAAGCTGGAGATTTTTACTACCTGGCAGGTAACAAAGACCCTGTGGCAGCAGGAACTCCACAGCCTCCTCAGCGAAGGCCTTCTGGTCCTGTGCAGAGCTATGGACCTCCCCAGGGGAGCAGCTTTGGCAATCAGTATGGGAGCGAGGGTCATGTGAGCCAATTTCAAGCACAGCACTCTGCCCTTGGTGGTGTATCTCATTATCAGCAGGATTACACAGGGCCTTTCTCTCCTGGGAGTGCTCAGTATCAACAGCAGGCCTCTAGCCAACAGCAGCAACAGCAACAGCAGCAACAGCAACAACAACAGCAGCAGCAACAACAGCAGCAACAGCAGCAGCAGCAACAGCAACAAGTACAGCAGTTGAGACAACAGCTTTACCAATCCCATCAGCCTCTGCCCCAAGCCACTGGACAACCAGCTTCTGGCTCATCCCATCTACAGCCAATGCAGAGGCCCTCAACTCTACCATCTTCTGCTGGTTATCAGTTAAGAGTGGGTCAGTTTGGCCAACACTACCAGTCTTCTGCTTCCTCCTCTTCCTCCTCCTCCTTTCCTTCACCACAGCGTTTCAGTCAGTCTGGACAAAGCTATGATGGCAGTTACAGTGTGAATGCTGGATCTCAATATGAAGGGCATAATGTGGGTTCTAACGCACAGGCTTATGGAACACAATCAAATTATAGCTATCAACCTCAGTCTATGAAGAATTTTGAACAGGCAAAGATTCCACCAGGAACCCAGCAGGGGCAGCAGCAGCAGCAGCAACAGCAGCCACAACCTCCTCAACAGCAGCAGCAGCAGCAGCAACAACAGCAGCAGCAACAACAACATCCTCCCCAGCATGTGATGCAGTACACCAATGCTGCCACCAAATTGCCCCTGCAAAGCCAGGTGGGACAGTACAGCCAGCCTGAGGTTCCTGTAAGGTCCCCTATGCAGTTCCACCAGAACTTCAGCCCTATTTCTAACCCTTCTCCAGCTGCTTCTGTGGTTCAGTCTCCAAGCTGTAGCTCTACCCCATCTCCTCTCATGCAGAGTGGTGAGAATCTCCAGTGTGGGCAAGGCAATGTGCCCATGAGTTCCAGAAACCGAATTTTACAGCTAATGCCCCAACTCAGTCCAACCCCATCAATGATGCCCAGTCCTAATTCTCATGCTGCAGGATTCAAAGGGTTTGGATTAGAAGGCGTGCCAGAAAAGCGCCTGACGGATCCTGGGTTGAGTAGTTTGAGTGCTCTGAGTACTCAAGTGGCCAATCTTCCTAATACTGTCCAGCATATGTTACTTTCTGATGCCTTGACACCTCAGAAGAAGACTTCCAAGAGGCCATCATCATCATCTAAGAAAGCAGATAGCTGTACAAACTCAGAAGGTTCTTCACAGCCTGAAGAACAATTAAAGTCCCCTATGGCAGAGTCATTGGATGGAGGTTGCTCCAGTAGTTCAGAAGATCAAGGTGAGAGAGTGAGGCAACTAAGTGGCCAGAGCACTAGCTCTGACACCACCTACAAGTGTGGAGCTTCAGAGAAAGCTGGCTCCTCACCAACACAAGGTGCTCAGAATGAGGCCCCTAGGCTCAGTACCAGTCCTGCAGCTAGGGAAGAAGCTGCCTCTCCAGGTGCTAAGGACACGCCACTGTCTGAGGGGAACACAAAAGTAAATGAGAAGACAGTTGGGGTGATTGTCTCCCGGGAAGCCATGACAGGTCGGGTAGAAAAATCAGGTGGACAAGATAAAGGATCCCAAGAGGAGGATCCTGCTGCCACTCAGAGGCCACCTAGCAATAGTGGTGTAAAGGAAGCCAGCCACACATCACTTCCACAGCCAGATCCTCCAGGAGGAGGGAGCAAAGGAAATAAGAATGGTGATAATAGTTCTAACCACAATGGAGAGGGGAATGGCCAGAGTAGCCACTCAGCAGTAGGCCCAAGTTTCACAGGCAGGACTGAGCCTAGCAAATCTCCTGGAAGTTTGCGCTACAGTTACAAAGAGAGTTTTGGGTCAGCTGTACCACGAAATGTCAGTGGTTTTCCTCAGTATCCTTCAGGACAAGAAAAGGGGGATTTTGCCAGCCATGGGGAACGAAAGGGTAGAAATGAGAAGTTCCCAAGTCTCCTACAGGAAGTGCTTCAGGGTTACCACCACCATCCTGACAGAAGGTATCCTAGAAGTGCTCAGGAACATCAAGGGATGACTAGTGGCCTGGAAGGAACTGCAAGGCCCAACATCTTAGTCAGTCAAACCAATGAATTAGCCAGCAGGGGCCTTCTCAACAAGAGCATCGGATCCCTGTTAGAAAACCCCCACTGGGGACCATGGGAAAGGAAGTCAAGCAGCACAGCTCCTGAAATGAAACAGATCAACTTGTCTGACTATCCCATTCCCAGAAAGTTTGAGATAGAACCTCCATCATCAGCCCATGAGCCTGGGGGCTCCCTTTCTGAAAGGAGGTCAGTGATCTGTGATATTTCTCCACTAAGACAGATTGTCAGGGACCCAGGGGCTCACTCATTGGGACACATGGGTGCTGATGCCAGAATTGGGAGGAATGAGCGTCTCAACCCAAGTTTAAGTCAATCAGTCATTCTTCCAGGCGGGTTGGTGTCCATGGAAACAAAGCTGAAATCCCAGAGTGGGCAGATAAAAGAGGAGGACTTTGAACAATCCAAATCTCAAGCTAGTTTCAACAAGAAATCTGGAGACCACTGCCATTCTACTAACATCAAGCATGAGTCTTATCGTGGCAATGTCAGCCCTGGAGCAGCAGCCCATGATTCCATTTCAGACTATGGCCCACAAGACAGTAGGTCTACACCAATGCGGCGGGTCCCTGGTAGAGTTGGTAGCCGGGAGACTATAAGGGGTCGAACCTCTTCTCAGTACCATGACTTTGCAGAAAAACTGAAGATGTCTCCAGGCAGGAGCAGAGGTCCAGGAGACCCTCATCACATGAATCCACACATGACCTTTTCAGAGAGGGCCAACAGGAGTTCTTTACATGCTCCTTTTTCTCCCAACTCAGAAAGCCTGGCTTCTGCTTACCATACAAACACCAGGGCTCATGCTTATGGGGACCCTAATACTGGTTTGAATTCCCAGCTCCATTATAAGAGACAGATGTACCAACAGCAACAAGAGGAATATAAGGATTGGACCAGCAGTTCTGCTCAGGGAGTGATTGCTGCTGCACAGCATAGGCAAGAAGGGCCACGGAAGAGCCCACGGCAGCAGCAGTTTCTTGACAGAGTACGGAGCCCCCTGAAAAATGACAAAGATGGTATGATGTATGGCCCACCAGTAGGGACATACCATGACCCAAGCACTCAGGAAGCTGGGCGCTGTCTCATGTCTAGTGATGGTCTGCCTACTAAAGGCATGGAATTGAAGCACAGCTCTCAAAAGTTACAAGAGTCATGTTGGGATCTTTCTCGGCAGACTTCTCCAGCCAAAAGCAGTGGTCCTCCAGGAATGTCTAATCAGAAACGGTATGGGCCACCCCATGAGACAGATGGACATATACTAACTGAATCTACACAGTCATCCAAACCTAGTAATGTAATGCTACGGCTTCCAGGTCAAGAGGATCATTCTTCTCAAAATCCTTTAATCATGCGGAGGCGGGTCCGTTCTTTTATCTCCCCTATTCCCAGTAAGAGACAGTCACAAGATGTAAAAAACAGTAACACTGATGATAAAGGGCGCCTCCTTCACCCATCAAAAGAAGGTGCTGATAAGGCATACAATTCCTACACCCATCTTTCTCACAGTCAGGATATCAAGTCTATCCCTAAGAGAGATGCCTCCAAGGACCTTCCAAACCTAGACAATAGAAACTGTCCTGCTGTTACCCTCACGAGCCCTGCTAAGACCAAAATACTGCCCCCACGGAAGGGAAGGGGATTGAAATTGGAAGCTATAGTTCAGAAGATCACATCCCCAAATATTAGGAGGAGTGCATCCACAAATAGTGCTGAGGCGGGAGGAGATACAGTCACGTTGGATGATATACTGTCTCTGAAGAGTGGTCCTCCTGAAGGTGGGGCTGTGGCTACTCAAGAGGCTGAGATGGAGAAGAGAAAAGGGGAGGTGGGATCTGACCCAGTCAGTGCAACTAGCCAGGAATCAAACATTGAAAAGCCTCTTCCAGGGCCTTCGGAAGAGTGGCGTAGCAGTGAGGATGACAAAGTCAAGACAGAGGCACATGCAGAGACAGCTCCTACTGGAAAGGAACCTTCTGGTACTATGACGTCCACAGCTTCACAGAAGCCTGGTGGTAACCAAGGGAGACCAGATGGTTCCCTGGGTGGGGCAGCACCACTAATCTTCCCTGACTCAAAGAATGTAGCTCCAGTGGGCATATTGGCCCCTGAGGCAAACCCCAAGACTGAGGAAAAAGAGAATGAAACAGTCATGATTTCACCCAAACAAGAAAGTTTCCCCCCAAAAGGGTATTTCCCATCAGGAAAGAAAAAGGGGAGACCCATCGGTAGTGTGAATAAGCAAAAGAAACAGCAGCAGCCACCACCTCCACCCCCTCAACCCCCTCAGATACCAGAAGGTTCTGCAGATGGAGAGCCAAAGCCAAAAAAGCAGAGGCAAAGGAGAGAGAGAAGGAAGCCTGGGGCCCAGCCAAGGAAGCGGAAAACCAAACAAGCAGTTCCCATCGTAGAACCTCAAGAACCAGAGATCAAGCTAAAGTATGCTACCCAGCCACTAGATAAAACTGATGCCAAGAACAAGTCTTTTTTCCCCTACATCCATGTAGTAAATAAATGTGAGCTTGGAGCTGTTTGTACAATCATCAATGCTGAAGAAGAAGAACAGACCAAACTGGTGAGGAGCCGGAAGGGTCCGCGATCTCTGACCCCTCCCCCGAGCAGCACAGAAAGCAAGGTGCTCCCAGCTTCATCCTTTATGCTGCAGGGGCCTGTGGTAACAGAATCTTCTGTTATGGGGCATCTTGTTTGTTGTCTCTGTGGCAAGTGGGCCAGTTACCGGAACATGGGTGACCTCTTTGGACCCTTTTATCCCCAAGATTATGCAGCCACTCTTCCGAAGAATCCACCTCCTAAGAGGTCCACAGAAATGCAGAGCAAGGTCAAGGTTCGGCACAAAAGCGCTTCTAACGGTTCTAAAACAGACACTGAGGAGGAGGAAGAGCAGCAGCAGCAGAAGGAGCAGAGGAGCCTGGCTGCTCATCCTAGGTTCAAGCGGCGCCACCGCTCAGAAGACTGTGGCGGAGGTCCTCGGTCCCTGTCCAGAGGGCTCCCTTGTAAAAAAGCAGCCACTGAGGGCAGCAGTGAGAAGGCTGTTTTGGACACAAAGCCCCCTGTCCCTACCACTTCAGAAGGTGGTCCTGAGCTGGAGTTACAAATCCCTGAACTACCTCTCGACAGCAATGAATTTTGGGTCCATGAGGGTTGTATTCTCTGGGCCAATGGAATCTACCTGGTCTGTGGCAGGCTCTATGGCCTACAGGAAGCGCTGGAAATCGCCAGAGAGATGGTGAGTAGGAGAAACCCCTTATCAGCTTGGGTTCTGATTACTTCACTTTGGCTTTCTTACACCTTAGTCTTCATTATGTATCACAAGTTCTTTCCTTGACCCAAATGATAAAGAGAAAAGGAAGTATTTTGAAAAGGTATAGCTTATATTTTCATCAGGAATGTATCTATAGGTTGTAAACTTAAGTTTCTGCCCTATACAGCTTTGAGGAAGCAAGGGTCTCTGTTTTACCCCTTCTCCACCTTGGTTCCTGCTTGTTAGGGTCATTCACTTTCAGCAGTGCAGTTTTCATAAGTGTGTCAGCTAGTTCTGAGAAATATTTTACTGCCATTTATTTGGTTAATTCTTAGAAGTCGGTTTTCAACAAGTGGTGCTCACAGATTGTACTATGATTATATCTCCTTTCTAAAGCATTTCATTGCTTTAGGTTTTGTTTAGTTTAATTTGATGTGGTGAGGGGTTTTACTGTGTAACCCAGGCTGACCTTGAACTCACAATCCTCTTGTTTCAGCCTTCCAAGTTCTGGGATTGCAGGTGTGAACCACCACACATGGTGTTTGCTTTAGGTTACTAAATCAGTTTCATTTGCTGCTGCTGCTTTTTTTGTTGTTTGTTTTGTTTTTCAAGACTGTCTCTGTATAGTCCTGGCTGTCCTGAACTCTGTCACTCAGGCTGATCTCAAACTCAGAGATCACTTGCTTCTGCCTTCCAAGTGCTGGGATTAAAGGTGTATGCTACCACAGTCTGACCCTTTTTCTTATATTATACTTTCATTTAGAGGAGCATCATCCTTTAGTAGTTTGTTTTTGAACATCTTTTAAGTTTGGTGGTTTTTTTTTTAAACCCACAAATACTCCCCTCCCTCCCTCCCTCCCTTCTTATTTAAAATGTCTGGTTGTTCATGACTGTCCACTCTGGAGAAAAAGTTGTTAAATTATTATTTAGAAGTCTCTGTTACAGTATGGACAAAGCATTCACTGTGTGGACCTTGACATCTTTCCACTTGTTGTCAATATACTCCCTTAGGGAGGACAGTTCTAATGAAGTTGGATTAAGTTAGGGAATTTTACTTCCTCTCTCAGACTTTGAATTTGTGCTCCCATTTTCCAGCCTCACCTCACATACACCCCTTTCCAAGGACTGGGCCTTCTTAGGTTCTGTGTCACAGGTCATTTCTCTTTCTAGTTGTTCCTCTTGTTTTTGTCTTGTTTTGTTTTGTTTTGTTTTTTCGACAGGGTTTCTCTGTGTAACAGCCCTGATTGTCCTGGAACTCACCTTGTAGACTAGGTAGCCTGGAGCTCACAGAGATCCACCTGCTTCTGCCTTTCTAGTGCTGGGATTAAAAGCGTGTGCTACCCACCACACCTGGCTAGTTGTTCCTCTTTACACTTTGCTCTCTGCTTCCTTTGAGCCCACGTGATCATTTATCTCCTAATCCAATTTCCAGCTTTCAGAATTTGTATGTTTTCTTACATTCTTTATATCCTCCTTAGCCTCTTGTCTTAGTTAGGGTTTCTATTGCTGTGGTAAAACACCATGACCAAAAGCAACTTAGGAAGGAAGGGTTTATTTCATCTTACAGTTTGTAGTCCATCATCCAGGGAAGTCAGAGCAGAAACTCAAGGCAGGAACCTGGAGGTGGGAACTGATGCAGAGACCACAGAGGAATGCTGCTTACTGGCTTGCTCAGTGAAATTTGCTTATATAATTCATGACCACTGGCTCAGTGGTGGCACCACCTGCAATGGATCTGGCCCTCCCACATCAATAACTAAGTATAAAGCACACCACAGGGGCTGGAGAGATGGCTCAGAAGTTAAGAGCACTTGCTGCTCTTCCAGAGGACCTGAGTTCAATTCCCAGCAACCACATGGTGGCTCACAACCATCTATAATGAGATCTGGTGGTACTCTCTTCTGGTGTGCAGGCAGAACACTGTATACATAATAAATAAATCTATTATAACAAAAAAATGCATAACAATAACAACAAAAAGAAAAACACAGACTTGCCCTCAGGCCAGTCTGGTATAGGCCTTTTATCAATTGAGGTTATCTTCCCAAATGACTACCTGTATCAAATTGACATAAAAACTCTCAGTCTACCTGGTGAGTTTACCCTCTTCCTTTTTGAGAAGATATCATGTGTGTAAACATATTTCAGCCTACTATATTTAATCAGCTTATTGGTCACCAATAATCAGGCTAAGTCTCCACTCTGTGCTTAAATCTGTAGTCAAGTGTTACAGAAAGTAAAAGGCACTTTATAAATGATGCAGCTACCTTAAATTACAATTAGCTCCTTCCTCTAAAGGGTGAATAGTGAACAGCATTTAAGTGAAAACATTAAAATTGCTACTCAGAATGTTAGCCTGCTCCTTGTCAGATTTGATCCTAAAATAAAATCTGGAATGTTATAATTGGAACAGATACATCAAATATGGTAATGTCTTTCCTAATCCCCCTTCTGTCACAATTTAGTGACTGAATGGTTAAAAACAAAACAACAGCGGCCCCCCCCCCCCCCCATTTCATGGCCCCTGAGATAGTTCAGCAGGTAATGGTGCTTGGTGCCAAACCTGAGTTCAATCTCTGGGACCTACATGGTGGAAATACTGAAAGTACTTCTTAAAAAAAAATACAAAAAGAACTGGAGTTGCAATCATAACTGTTTCAGAAGTGCTTTATTTTATTCTTTAAAGGATAGAAATTTGAAATGCTTCATTTGAGGAGAATGGTGTAAAGAAGGTCATTTGTAGTAGATTTGAGCTGGAGCTCCTTTTTTAGGTTTGACATGCCTCTGCCCCTGCTCCATCAGGGCTGCACATCTCATTCTGGGACAGCACCAGTAATTGACCACTCTTAAGGCTCAGACTGCAGCTTTCAGCTTATTTCCTAACTCATCTTCTGCTTATTTTACATTTCACTTTATGACTAGAATGCTAGCTTTATATTTTAAACTTAACTTTTCAACACACTTGAACATCTGTATTATTCTTGGTCAGCTACCCAGTAAAATGAGAAGAGGAAGAGAAAATAATGTCATTTTATTATACTTAAAAGTCAAGTTAATTGGCTGTCATGCAAATGCTTCTTCCTTCTTTCTTTCTTTTTTTGGAACAAGACCTATGTAGCATAGGCTATCCTTGAATTCCTGTTTCTTCTGCCTCAACTTCCTAAGTGCAAGGATTTTAAGTAGTCACTCCCAGAGGCAGGCGGATCTCTGTGAGTCCGAGGCCAGCCTGGTCTGCCAAGTGAGTTTCAGGAAAGGCGCAAAGCTATACAGAGAAATCCTGTCTCGAAAAACCAAAAAAAAAAAAAAAAAAAAAAATAGTCACTCCCATGACTGACTGACTTGACTTTCTTTTGGCAGAAGCAGGTGGATCTGTGTGAGTTTGAGGCCAACCTGGCCTACATAGTGAGTTTGCAGGCTTGCAGTGGTAGTAAAGACCCTGTCTCAAAACACAAACAAACATGCCCTCAAACAAACAATCCCAGCCCTCAGGAGGCAATCAGGCAGATCTTGGAGTTTGAGGCCAGACTAGTCTACAAAGTGAGTTCCAAAACAGCTAGGGCTTGTTACAGAGAGAAACCTTGTCTTGAGAAATAAAAAACAAAACAAAATTTGATGAAGCCATTAATCTCTGTGTGTAAGAAGTTCAAGGAACTCTGTGGTAGTGAATTTAAACTTTCAGTTTGACCTCATCTATTACCTCTAAACACCTCTTTGAGTGTTTCTGTGAGGAGTTTCCAGTGAGGTTTTAAGTCAAGAAGATCTGCCAAAGGCTGAATAGAGTCTGTCTGGTAACGGAAGTTGTTTAACCCAGGGACTCATACATGCTGTGCAAGTATTCTACCACTGAGTTATAGCTCTTGTGCATAATGAATTTTTTGTTTTGTTTTGTCTTTTGAAAGGGATCCTTCTACATAGCCCTGGCTGTCCTGGAACTCACTGTACATAGTAGACCAGGTGGGCCTCAAACTCACAGAATCCACCTGCCTCTCCTTCCTCAGTACCAGGATTAAAGGTGTGTGCCCCTCTCCCCAGCCATGTTTTTGTTTTAAAAACTTTTTTATTTTATGTGCATTTTTAAAGATTAATTTATTTATTATGTTCTGTCTGTATATTTACCTGCACGCCAGAAGAGTGCCATGTGGTTGCTGAGAATTGAACTCAGGACCACTGGAAGAAACTCAGTCAATGCTCTCAACCTCAGAGTCATCTCTCCAGACCCTAGTTTTTGTTTTTTAAGTAAACTTTTTCAAAATTCTAGCATTATAATGGAGACCCAAACTAATTCAGAATATGTGGTATATCTACGGACTACTTCAGGACAGAATGCCTTTCTACCACTTTCTAATTCCTGCCCTCCCTCAGTTAATGAAATGTGAACTCGAGAGGGCTCAGTATGCTTTAAGGTAATCCTAGTGGCTTTCAATTGATGGACATTTCTAGATCCTCTAGATTTTTTTTAAACCTAGGAACTATGTGGCCAGGTTTGTATATCAGGAAGAAGCTCTGGAAAGAGGAAGGAAGACGTGAGCGGCAAGTAGAGCAGTTGAAATGAATGTGCACCGTAGCTGATGCCATCTGAATATGAAGGAGAAAAGACAATCAGAAGGAATGGACTCAAGAAATGTTTTAGGATTTATAGTGGGTAGATTCTATACTAACTAGGTAGGGCAGCTAAAGGTAAGTGAAGGGGTCTAGGCTATAGCTGCTAAGGTTCTAGCTTTTCTAGCAAGTGGCTAGGGTGGGTGGAAGGGTGCATAGAAGGACGCCACTAATGGAAAAGAGGAAACAAGCTTAGAGTTAATGTGTTGTGAAAACTAGATAAGCAAGCATTTCAGCCCCAAAGACCTGTTTCAATCAGTGGTAGGACTTTAGTATAGAGTTTTAAAATTAGAACTAATTTTTTACTTAGTTTTTCAAATTAATGTAAAAATAGTGAACTTTAAAAATTAAAATTTTCTTTTAAGAGAAGGGAGGTGTCATGGCACTCCTGGGGAGTTGAGAGAAGCAGGGGTTGTTTTTTCTACCACATAGGTACCGGGGATTGAACTCAGATCATCAGGCTTCATAGTAAGCGCCTTTATCCCACTGAGCCATCTCACCAGCACCAAAATGTAAACTTTTTTTTTTTTTTTTTTTTTTTTTTTTCGAGACAGGGTTTCTCTATGTAGCTTTGCGCCTTTCCTGGAACTCACTTGGTAGCCCAGGCTGGCCTCAAACTCACAGAGATCCGCCTGCCTCTGCCTCCCAAGTGCTGAGATTAAAGCGTGCGCCACCACCGCCCGGCTCTAATTATCTTATAAGCTACATTATAATGTGGTTGCAAGAGGGGACAGGAAGGGCAATTTGCTGATTTCTAGCTGAGCATTGTGTCACATACTCTGCACTTGGGAGGAGGATCAAGAGTTCAAGGCCATCCTTGGCTACATAGCCAGCTTGAAGTTAGTGTTGGCAACATGATACAAAACAAGTATGGCTGTTTGGGGGTTCTTTTTGTAACTTTTGCAAGATAGCTCACAGCATAGTATTAGGAAACTAAGGTTGCATTTAATTGTGGTGAGAGCTGAGGTGAAACAATCATTTTACTGGGCTCCAGACCCCTCTCTGTTTTGCATAGTAGCAACTGTTTCCTAGAGTTCCTAGAATGCAATTTTAAGGCCTTTGAACATTGAATTGGAACTAGACATAGTGCATTACTTTACTGTTTAGTCAAATGGGCTTTGAAATGGAAATTGATGCTATAGATGCATGCTTTCTTTAAGGGCCTGGCATACTTCCGCTTACAGGAAATGGAAGGAGATATAGGGAAATGTAAAAGAGAAGACAGGACTGCATCTGATACAGTGATGGCCTAGGATCACATTACTCCTGATTCAGGAAGTAAGCCAGGTTTGGTAGAGTTATTTGGGCTGTATGTACTTAGGATCTGATGCTTAATTGGAAAAAAAAATTGGCATATACTGTCAAGAAATGAATAAGGAGAACTTAAAAGCTGCCCCATAGTTCATACAGATGGATAAATTTCTATCCCAATGTGAATCTCAAAAGATAAAAATTGCTTGGATAGAAGTGGGACCCACCACTACTGACATTTCATCCCTCTTACATGTTTTGCTAAAAGGGCAAAGGGAAGTAGATACTAGTAGAAAAAATACTTTCAGGTTAAATGCTATTTGTTTAACAAGTCTGGCCCATTGTAACTGAATCTGTGGATGTGTCTGGGTATTTTTAGACTTAAAAACTATGAAATTTTGGTTCAGATGTCAGCCCCCTATTTTGATTAAAAGTTACTTTATACAGAATTATTTTGAAGTGCTTTAGCAGGGTAATAATTAGAAAGCAGAATGATAATTGCTAGATGATTCCCTTTGTTGAATTCAGTAGAGTTTTCAGTTGCAGAAATAAAAATATGTTAATACACTGAAAGGATAGCCCCTCAGCAAAAGAATCTGTTTACTGGTTTGAGACTTTGCACTCCCTGTAGCAGAAAGCAGGCCTGGATGCTTAAATTCACCTTTATTCTTGAAAGCACATTTAAGGTGAAGCATGGTGTAACCCTAGCACCTGGTAGGCTAAGGCAAGAGAGAAGATCATGGTTTTCAGGTTAGTTTGGGCTACATAGTGAGACCTTGTCTTAAAAAAAAAAAAAAAAAAAAAAATAGACCAGCCAAAACCAAGCAAATACATTCACGTCAAAATCAACTCACCTGGTAATCTGTTCCCCACTTTGTGACAGTAAGTGCTACTTGGAACTCACATTTTATTAACACCTATTACACATACACTTAGTCTTTACTCTTCTGTCTTAGTCACTGCAGTAGCCACAGGCTTGTCTGCATTGGAACTGCTTGCCCAAGTCAGGTTGAGTTTCTTAGCACATGTCTAGAATCACAGCATGCAAGGACCACAGCACTTAAATGGTGTTAATGTAAGATAAGTTGAAGCCACTCTTTTAAAAAATTATTTTTTTGTGTATGTGTGTGCGCACGTGTGCCTTTGTGAATGTATGTCTCATGTGCCACACACATGCACACACATACACACACACACACACACACACACACACATCTCCAAGGAAGTCAGAAAAGCGTGTCCTGGAGCTAGAGATACAGGCAGTTGTGAGTTGTCTGACATGGGTGCTGGAAACTGAACTTATCCTCTGGAAAGTAGCAAGTGCTCTTCCATCTCTCCAACCCTAGAGCCACTTTAGAAATAGAAAGATGTGTTTTGATAATGATAATTTAAGTGGAGATATATAGATATAGCCAGTCTTCAGGGAAAATAATGCATGAGAGTTGGACAAGCTTAACTCTTTGTCCTTGTTTTTGAAGTGTAGTATGTCAGGCAACTTCATATAAGTTCTGCTTCTGTGCAAGGTTTTATTCATATGTTTAGTGTCTGCCTTTTGGGGAACATGTGAGTCCTAAAGCTGGTGATGATGGTGGCAGCAGACTGCCATATTAAGAGGGTGTTTCCTGTGTAATAGCATGACCTTATGACACTCTGAACTCAAGTTCTAGGTCTGCCAGTCCAGCTGTTAAAGCCTTATAGCCAGAACATGCAGGTGCTAGTGTTTCATACCTTGCTTTCTACCCTATCACCCATAATAAGCCTGGAGACTACGTTAGACTCCTCTGTCATCCAGATACTATATTCTGTTGATTAATGTTTCCTAAATAACTCAGATCTCTCTATCTCATGTCTCCAGTCACCCCCTTGGCTCCAACCTTCATCCATTTATCATAATGACATCTTCACTGGTTTCCCTATATTGTCATTTGACTGCATCAGTCCATTCTCTATGTTGAGCAGATCTTTCTTCGTGTGTGTGTGTGTGTGTGTGTGTGTGTGTGTGTGTGTGTGTGTGTGTGTGTACATATGTTCACAGATATCACAGTCTCTAGATGTTAGGTGTCCTTTTGTTCATCACTCTGCCTGTTTTTCTGAGCCAGGGTCTCTCTTTCTCTCTATCTCTCTCTCTTTTTTTTTTTAACATTTTTTTCTTTCTTATTTTTTAATTAAGAAATTTTTTTCATTCATTCTATATACACAATGGATCAAAGATCCCCCTCCTCTCACCACCCCCTAGCCTTACCCTCCCAACCCCCCCCCATTCCCCCCCCCCATTAGAAGGCAAGGTCTTCCATGGGGAGGCACATCCAGTAGAGACAAGTCCAAGTCTCTCCCCCTCCCCAAGGCTGCATGAGGTGTCCCATCATAGGCAGTGGGCTCCAAAAAGCCCCCTCATGCACCAGGGATGGACTCCAATCCTACCGCTAGGGGGCCCCCCAAGCAGATCAAGCCACACAACTGACTTGCCACACAGAGGGCCCGCCCAGTCCAGTCCCATGCAGGCTCTATAACCATTGATCCAATCTCCACAAGTTCCCACTAGTTCAGCCCAGTCCTCTCTGCAGGTTTCCCTATCATGATCCCAATGCACCCACTCACTGAATCACTCCTCCCTCTCCCCACTGGACTCCTGGTGCCTGGCCGTGGATGTCCACATCTGCCCCCACCAACCACCAAATAAAAACTCTGCGATGACAGTCAGGGCATTCACCAATTGTGGGGCATTTATCCACCAACCCCACAGCTCCCCAGAGTGTGAGCAGCAGGAAATATTTTTGCAGAGAGTCTTGTGGAGATAAACAGATAGAAAATAAAGGATAGCCTCGAGAGGGCCTGGAACCTTTTAAACGGGCCCCAACTGTCTCTGCCCCAGGGTTTTTATAGAGACGCCAAGGGGTGGAGCAAAAGACCTCCTGTAGCAGGAATCTTAAAAGTTCTTATTAATAAAATCAAACCCGAGGCGAGTTATTGGGGTCCATGCTGGTAGATCAGAGAGACAGAACAAGCCACAGCTATCTCACCTTGCCGGATCCTCAGCTGGTCTTGTTTCCTCAGACTGGAAGCTTCTATGTCTCCATCCCAATGGCTCTCAGCTGAACTGTGTTGCTCCAAAGCCTGAATGCTTAACCAGCCAAATGCCTCTAGTTTCTGTTCTTCACGCCTTATATATCTTTTTGCTTTCTACACCACTCCTGGATTAAAGGCTGGCTTTCTGGATTAAAGGCGTGTCACCATGCTTGGCTATTTCCAATGTGGCCTTGAACTCACAGAGATCCAGAGGGATTTCTATCTCTGGAATGCTAGGATTAAAGGTGTGAGTGCCACCATTTTCTAGCCTTTTTATCTAGTGGCTGTCTGTTCTCTGACCCCAGATAAATTTATTAAGAATACACAATACCACCACAACCTCCTCCCCCAGCACAGCCAAGTGCAGACCATCTCAGACACCTGCACTCAGGCCCGTGGTCCTAATCATCCTCTATGCGGACCTGCTGGGTAAAGCCACGAGGAACCCAAGAACGGGCTCCCACAACCAATCCCATCATTCACCAATCCAATCACCAGTGTAAGCCAGCTCAGTTCAGGCACTCTCTCCACCATTTCCAGCAGTCCAAGCCGGGGGTCATCCCTGGGGGCCCCCAGTAACTCCCCCAACACGGGGCCTCCCCCATCCTTATGGTATCTCCCTCACTGCTCTCCCACTCCATCCCTGTTCCAGCTCAACCATCCCATTCTCCCATGCTCTCATTCCTCATCCCCTACCCTCCATTTCCCATCCCTCATCCTCACTCAGTCCATGTGTGGAGATCTCATCTATCTCTCCCTCCCAGGGCGACCCATGTGTCCCTCCTTGGGTGTCCGTTCCCATCCACTGTCCCCCCATTAGCCAGCCTTTCTGGAGTTGTGGGTTCTTTGCATTATATCTAGTAACCGCTTATGAGTGAGTATATACCATGTTTGTCCTTCTGAGTCTGGATTACCTCACTCAGGATGATATTTTCTATTTCCATCCATTTGCCTGCAAATTTCATGATGTCATTGTTTTTCTCTGCTGAGTAGTACTCCATTGTGTATGTGTACCACATTTTCTTAATCTATTCTTCAGTTGAGGGGCATTTAGGTTGTTTCCAAGTTCTGGCTATTGTGAATAATGCTGCTATGAACATAGTTGAGCATGTGTGCCTGTGGTATAATTGAGCATTCTTTGGGTATATACCCAAGAGTGGTATAGCTGGGTCTTGAGGAAGATTGATTCCCAATTTTCTGAGAAACCGCCATACTGATTTCCAAAGTGGCTGTACCAGTTTGCACTCCCACCAACAGTGGAGGGGTGTTCCCCTTGCTTCACATCCTCTCCAACATAAGCTGTCTGCAGTGCTTTTGCTCTTAGCCATTCTGACAGGAGTAAGATGGTATCTCAGAGTCATTTTGATTTGCATCTCCCTGATGACTAAGGATGCTGAGCAATTTCTTAAATGTCTTTTGGCCATTTGAAAGTCTTCCTTTGAGAATTCTCTGTTTAGCCCTGTAACCCATTTTTTAATTAGATTGTTTGTTACTTTGATGTCTAGTTTCTTCAATTCTTTATATATTTTGGAGATCAGCCCTCTGTAAGATATGGGGTTGGTGAAAATCTTTCCCCATTCTGTAGTCTATCTTTTTAAGTCTTATTTATTATGCCCTTTGCCTTAAAGAAGCTTCTCAGTTTCAGGAGGTCCCATTTATTAATTGTTTCTCTCAGTGTCTGTGCTACTGATGTTATATTTAGGAAGTGGTCTCCTGTGCCAATGCATTCAAGACTACTTCCTGCTTTCTCTTCTATCAGGTTCAGTGTAACTGGTTTTTATATGAGGTTTTTGATCCATTTGGACTTGAGTTTTGTCCATGCGATAGATATGGATCTATTTGTAATCTTCTACATGCTGACATCCAGTTATGCCAGTACCATTTGTTGAAGATGTTTTCTTTTTTCCATTGTACAGTTTTGGCTTCTTTGTCAAAAATTAGGTGTTCATAGTTGTGTGGGTTAATGTCAGGGTCTTCAATTAGATTCCATTGCTCCACATGTCAGTTTTTATGCCAGTACCAAGCTGTTTTTATTGCTGTAGCTCTGTAGTAGAGCTTGATGTCAGGGATGGTGATGCATCCAGAGGTGGCATTATTGTACAGGATTCTTTTAGCTGTCCTGGGTTTTTTGTTTTTCCAAATGAAGTTGAATATTGTTCTTTCCAGGTCTGTGAAAAATTGTGTTGGGATTTTGATGGGGATTGCATTGAATCTGTAGATTGCTTTTGGTAAGATTGCCATTTTTACTATGCTAATGCTACCTATCCATGAGCATGGGCGATCTTTCCATTTTCTGATATCTTCAATATCTTTCTTCAGAGACTTAAAGTTATTGTCATACAGGTCTTTCACTTGCTTAGTTAGAGTTACCCCAAGGTATTTTATATTATTTGTGGCTATTGTAAAGGGTAATGTTTCTCTGAGTTTTTTTTTTTAATTTCTTTCTTTCTTTTTTTTTTTTTTAAGTTAATCTTGTATCCTGCCATATTACTGAAATTGTTTATCAGTTGTAGGAGTTCCCTGGTTGAATTTTTGGGGTCACTCATGTATACTCTCATATCATCTGCAAATAGGGGAAGTTTTACTTCTTCCTTTCCGATTTGTATCCCCTTGATCTCCTTTTGTTGTCTTATTGCTCTAGCTAGAAACTTTCAAAGGACTATATATTGAATAAGTATGGGGAGAGCAAGACAGCCTTGTCTTGTTCCTGATTTTAGTGGAATAGCTTTGAGTTTCTCTCCATTTGATTTGATGTTTGCTGTTGGCTTGCTGTAAATTGCCTTTATTATGTTTAGGTAATGTTCCTTGTATTTCTGATCTCTCCAAGACCTTTATCATGAAGGGGTGTTGGATTTTGTCATGTGTGTTTTTTTTCTTTCAGTTTGTTTATATGGTTTATTACATTGACAGATTTTCGTTTATTGAACCATCCTTGCATCTCTGGGATGAAGCTTACTTGATCATGGTGGATAATTCTTGGAGTCAGTTTTTATTGGAGCCAAAATTTTATTGAGTATTTTTGCATCAATGTTCATGAGGGAGATTGGTCTGTAATTCTTTCTTTGTTGCATCTTTGTGTGGCTTAGGAATCAGAGTAACTGAAGCCTCATAAAAGGAGTTTGGTTACATTCCTGTTTCTATTGTGTGGAACAATTTGAAGAGTATTGATATTAGCTCTTTGAAAATCGGGTAGAATTCCGCATTGAAACCATCTGGTCCTGGGCTTCTTTTGGTTGGGAGATTTTTAATGACTTTCTATTTCCTTAGGGGTTATTGGTCTATTTAAATAGTTTATCTGGTCTTGATTTAACTTTGGTATGTGGTACCTATCCAAACAATTGTCCATTTCTTTTAGATTTTCCAATTTTGTGGAGTACAGGTTTATGAAGTATGACCTGATGATTCTCTGGAATTCCTCTTGTCTGTTGCTATGTCTCCCTTTTCATTTCTGATTTTGTTAATTTGGATGGTCTCTGCCTTTTGGTTAGTTTGAATAAGGGCTTGTCTATCTTGTTGATTTTTCTCAAAGAACTAACTCTTTGTTTCATGGATCTTTCTTTGTATTTTCTTTGTTTCTCTTTTATTGATTTCAGCTCTCAATTTGATTATTTCCTGGCATTTATTCCTCCTTTGTTTCTTTTTGTTTCTAGAGCTTTTAGGTGTGCTATTAAGTCACTAGTGTGAGATTTCTCCAACTTCTTTATGTGGGTATTCAATGCTATGAATTTTTCTCTTAGCACTGCTTTCACAATGTTCCATAAATTTGGGTATGTAGTACATTCATTTTCAATGAATTCTAGGAAGTCTTTAATTTCTTTCTTTCTTTCTTTCTTTCTTTCTTTCTTTCTTTCTTTCTTTCTTTCTTTCTTTCTTTCTTTCTTTCTTTCTTTCTTTCTTTCTTTCTTTCTTTCTTTCTTTCTTTCTTTCTTCCTTCCTTCCTTCCTTCCTTCCTTCCTTCCTTCCTTCCTTCCTTCTCTCTTCCTTCTCTCTCTCTCTCTCTTTCCCTTCCTTCCCCCTCCCAATTGGTGATTCAATTGAGCATTATTCAGTTTCCATGAAATTGTAGGCTTTCTGTAATTTTTGTTGTTGAAATCTAACATTAAGCCATAGTGGTATGATAGAATACGGGAGGTTATTCCCATTTTTTTTTTTTTTTTAAATCTGGTGAGATTTGCTTTATGACTGAGTATGAGGTCAATTTTAGAGAAGGTTCCATGGGGTGCTGAGAAGGTATATTCTTCTTTTTTTTTTTTTTTTTTTTTTTTTTAGGGTGGAATGTTCTGTAGATACTGATTAAGTCCATTTGAGCCATAACATCTGTTAGGTCCCTTATTTCTCTGTTAAGTTTCGATCTGTCAGATTTGTCCGGTGGTAAAAGTGGGGTATTGAAATCTCCCACTATTAATGTGTGGGGTTTGATGTGTGATTTAAGCTTTAGTAATGTTTCTTTTACATATGGGGGTGCCCTTGTATTTGGGGCATAAATGTTCAGAATTGAAAATTTCATCTTGGTGGATCTTGCCTGTGATGAGTATAAAATGTCCTTCTCGATCTCTTTTGGTTGATTTTAGTTTGAATTCTATTTTGTTAGCTATTAGGATAGCTACACCAGCTTGCCTCTTAAGTCCATTTGATTGGAAAGTCTTTTCCCAGCCTTTTTGCTCTGAGGTAGTGTCTGTCTTTGAAGTTGAGTCTTGTATGCAGCAGCAGGATGGGTCCTGATTTCATATCCATTATGTTAGCCTGTGTCTTTTTATAGGTGAATTAAGTCCATTGATATTAAGGGATATGAATGACCAGTGATTGTTAATTCCTGTTATCTTTTGGTGGTAGTGTGTGTGTATTTCTCCTCTTTGGGATTACTGCTGTGGGGTTATCTATTGCCTGTGTTTTCGTGGGTGTATCTGACTTCCTTAGGTTGGAATTTTCCTTCTAGTGCTTTCTGTAGGGTTAGATTTGTGGATAGGTATTGCTTAAATCTGGTTTTGTCTTGGAATTGTTCACTCTATGGTGATTGAAAGTTTTGCTGGGTCAATTAGTCTAGGCTGGCATCCATGGTCTCTTAGTGTCTGCATTACATCTGTCCAGGACCTTCTGGCTTTCAAAGTCTCCATTGAGAAGTCAGGTGTTATTCTGATGGTTCTGCCTTTGTAAGTCACTTGGCCTCTTTCCTTTGCTGCTCTTAATATTCTTTCTTTATTCTGTATGTTTAATGGTTTAATTATTAGGTGGTGAGGGGACTTTTTTGGAGGGTCTAGTCTATTTGGTGTTCTATAAGCTTCTTGTATCTTCATAGGTATTTCCTTCTTTAAGTTGGGGAACTTTTCTTCCATGATTTTTTTGAATATACTTTCTGCCCTTTGAGTTGGTATTCTTCTCCTCCTCCTATCCCTATTCTTAGGTTTGGCCTTTTCATGGTGTCCCAGATTTCCTGAACATTTTGTGTTATGACTTTGTTGGCTTTGGTGTTTTCTTTGACTGACTAATCTATTTCCTCTATTGTATCCTCTACACCAGAGATTCTCTCTTCCATCTCTTGTATTCTATTGGTTATGCTTGCATCTGTGTTTTCTGTTCATTTACTCAGGTTTTTTATTTCCAGCATTCCCTTTGTTTGTGTCTTCTTCATTGTTTCTATTTCACTTTTCAGGTCTTGAACTGCTTCCTTTACATGTTTAATTGCTTTTTCATGGTTTTCTTGGCTTTCTTTAAGGGATTTATCTTGGCTTTCTTTAAGGGATTTATTGTTTTCTTCCAATTTTTTGTTTGCCTTTTACTCAGTTTCTTAAAGGGAATTTTTCATTTTCTTTTTAAAGGCCTCTAGCATCTTCATGAAGTTATTTTTAAGGTTTTTTTCCTCTGCTTCTTCTACATTGTGATGTTCAGGTCTTGCTGTTGTAGTACTAGGTTCTGATGATGCCATATTGCTTTTTAGATTGTTGTATGTATTTTTGCACTGATGTCTACTCATCTCTTCCTCAATAGGTGCAAGAGGTGCCTGTGTCTGAACGACCTGCTGTTGGTCCAATCTGTGCTTGCTGTGTCTGTGTCTCGGGGGCCCCTCTGGGTCCAGTCTTAGCTCTTGGTCTAATTGGAGCTGGCAGATTCTGTATCTCAGGGAGCTGCTCTTGGTCCAATCCAGGTAGCTGGTTCTGTGGCTCAGGGAGCCAGCCGCTCTTGGTCTTATTGGAGCTCTTGGTCTAGTCAGAGCTGGTGGATTTTGTACCTCAGGAAGTTACAGTAGCAGGTGAATAGAGATTGGGGTAGGGCATAGGTCTTGTAGATTGCACGGTCTGATGGGGGATTTTGGTGGGGGAACCTGCCTGCAGGAGTTTTCCCTGATGGCCAACAACTGGGGCAGAGATGGGTGGGGGTTCCTGGGGACTGGCTATCTAGGGTCTCTTCTTGAACTTGGGGCTTATGTTTTGGCTGGGTTGGAAGCCAGCCCGTTCCATTGATCCTCTTGTCTCCATCATCCTTGGTACTAGGGATATAGGCATTAGTGGGGTTCACCCAGCTTTCTGTGTGGTACTAGGATCCAAATTACAGTCCCTGTGTATGCAAAGAAGTGCTTTTAACTGCCGAGCCCTCTCTCTGCCTCTGAGGTGATCTTTCTGAAATCTAGGTATGCATTTCCATCCCATCTTCCACCCTGCTTTACGAGCACAAAATACTCAATTCATTCACCTAGCATCTAATCAACATCCATTATGTACCAGGAATAAATCAGCTCAAGTAAGTGAAATAAAGCCATGTAATGAAGACCAGGTAGCTACTTTAGATTAGGACTAGGTAAAGGTTTTCTGCAAATCTGAGAGGAGAATGATGAAGAGAGTCAGCTGTGGGATCAGAGAACACTAAGTAGAAGGAATGACTGACACAGCTGGCCCCAGGAGGGACTAAGCTTGGTGGATTAGGCAATAGGAAGAAATGGCTTTGGTGTAGCCAGAGGTGGCTGAAATAAAGAGCACAGTGAGGTTGAAAAGGTAGGCAAGAACCTTGAGGCGAAGGATTGTAAACAGTCCATCAGTACGCATCGCCATTCCTTAAGAGGAAGGAAGAACAGTCGGGAAGGAAACAAGGATTATATATTTTATCTCTGTTAGTTTCAAAGACATTTATTTATGTTAAAAGTGTGACCATTTCCAGTTAAAGGATTCTTAGTTGATTGTTTGCTAATTTCTTTTCAGCTGAATGGCATTGTAGCTTAGCTAGGTCAGCACCTGTGTAAATGCTGTGAAGCCATTCCTTGGATGGTGTGAGTTTGTGTAAGCACCAAGTAGCTCACCTGACTTGAATAAGGGAAGGTCTCAGACCTGACCTGCCCAGAGTCCTACTACACCTTTGCCCTCTGCTATTGGAGTGACTCAAGGAGTTAGAAGATTGAGTGGCAGGAGAAATCAGTATACATCACCATCTACAGCCTCTCACTTCCCCAGGCTCTTCTACTGTGCCTTCAGAAGCTTGTAATCCAAGAATGTGTTCTTCACTTTGAATCTGACCAGCCTCTTCTCCTGGCTCTCATTGTCACTGCCATCCTCTCCCACACTGCATCTCAGGTGGAAGCAAAGACATCAGCAGCTAGCCTGTGGGCCATGCCCTCTTCAGGAGGTACTGTACTCCTTCACTGTGACACATTAGACCAAGTTCCATGAGTCCACAAGTGAAGAACATGCTGCATTAGCAGTCATGGCTTCTTTCTGTCCGTCCATTAATTCCTCCCTCCCCCCTCCTCCCTCTTCCCTTTCTTCTTATGGTTGTTGATAGGTATCTTTGTGAAGTTGCTTTAGCTTAAGGTCCTGGCAAGGCTGGGCTTGGCTTCAACTGTATTGCAAGGAACCTTCTCATTGTCTTAAGGTTTCTATTGTATGAAGAGACACCATAACCACCACAGCTCTTACAAAGGAAAACGTTTAAGTGTGTCTTGCTTACAGTTTCAGAGGTTTAGTCCAAAAATTGTTGTCATGGTGAGAAGCATGGCATCAGAAGGAGACTTTGTCACACTGGGCATAGCTTGAGCATATGAGACCTCAAAGCACACTCCCACAGTGAACACACCTCTTTCAGCAAAGCCACACCTACTCTGACAAGGCCAAATCTCCTAATAGTGTCACTCCCTATGGGCCAAGTATTCAAACACATGAGTCTATGGGGGCCATTCTTATTCAGACTACCATACTCATCAGACACTTCTCAGTAATGGTATCTTGATGATTCTGGCATTCTATGCTTCCAGACCTGTATTATCTCACTGCTTTGAAAAAAAGGGGGGGCATTATTTAGGGTGAATATGGACAATATCTTACTGCTTAATTCTAGAAGACCATGTTCAAGCCCTTTAGCTTTAGAAAACTCTAGAAACTGTCTAGACATACACCGTGTAGTACTTGCCACCACTAAGCACCAAGTATGGCCCTCAGCTCCTTGAATTTGGATCTCTTAGTTCACTGATATATTTTTAATTTTGACAGTTTGACTAATTTCATCTTTTTTTCCCCTTTTTAATCTCACTTATGAAAAGAAAACTTGTACCATGGCACCATTTTATTGATTCTGCTTCTTAGGGTCAGAAGTAGGGAGCACAAAGGCTCTAGGATTTACTAACAGTCTTTGAAGACACTAGCGGAGTTTTTTAGCAGTGAGTGATTGATTACAGAACCTTAGAGAGCTCAGATTAACCTTGATCCACACATTCTTCTAGGAATTGGTCTCTTGGAAAATGATAATGTCATGTGGCCTCTTAGCCTGAAAAATAGTACAATAACCACCTTGTAGGTTGTTGTATGAATGAGATTTGTCTCAACAGTCAATAGGCACTTAAAAAATTGAACATGGAAGCCAGACATGGTGGCATATACTTACAATCCTAGAACTTAGGCTGAAGCAATAGAATCGTTGTGAATGTCAGGCTAACCTAGACTGAAGCAGTAGAATTGTGGTGAATGTCAGGCTAGCCTGAGCTACATTATGAGTTCCAGGCCATCCTGGGCTACAAGTGAGGCCTGTCTCAAAAAAAAAAATAAAAAATAAAAAAACAAAACAAAAGTCTGACTCAGTGAAATGCTTGCTATGCAACATAGCATGAAGACTTGAGTTTTCCAGCACCCACATAAAAAGCTGGACGCAGCAGGGTGTGCCTGTAATCCCAGTGCTGTGGAAGTAGAAACAGGCTGGTCTCAGGCTTTCTGGCCAGCTAGTCTAGCAGAATTAGTGAGCTCCAGGTTCAGTGAGAGACCCTATCTTTAAAAATTAGATGGAGAAATGTAGAGATGGCTCAGTGGTTTAAGTACTGGCTATTTTTCCAGAGGACCCACATTTGATTCCCACATAGCTGTTCCTAAGCATCTGTAACTCCACTCGCATGGGATCAGATGCCCATCTACAGCGCCCCACCACCACCACCACCAAAAAAAGGTGGAGAAAAAGACACTGAATGTCAACCTCTGGCCCAATACATGCATATGTGTGCAAACAAACAGGCATGCACCATACATACAAATGGAAGAAACAAAACAAATGGAAGCAGGAGAGAAACATTTTAATAATTCCAGGTTTCTAACCTTGTCATGTTACTTGGAAATTTCTATTTTCTTCACCTGTTGAAATACTCCTGGCTTTTGCTGAGTTTCTTCCTCCTGGGAGAATCTAAAACAGAATAAGGTGTAATAGATTGAACTTGTAATCATTACCCTTGGAGCTGTGCAGTCTCCAGTGTTAGATCTTAGTCTGCATTTGTAACACACCTTTCGCTTTAGACAGGATGACTACAATTTCCAAAATCATACTTTGAGAAAAACTGAAATGTCATTTCAGAAAACTTAGGATTGGTGGGTTGTTCACAGGCTTGAGCACCATAGTGTTCTTGAAGATCTGGACCAAGCTTTTGCCTTCTAATACAGGTTACCAGGAATAAAAGGCCTGGGGTAAAAATGCCTGTGAGTGTCAGAGTGACCTGAAATGTGCTGAATGTTCCTTACGTTATCACTTCACAATCAAGTGACTGTCTCTAAGGCCTGACTAGGAGGCTGGGGGCAGTGGTTACCTTGGAGTGTGGGAACCATGATATATAGGCAGTTTTATTGGCAGTAGCTTAAATATGCTACCATTTCCATATGGCTGAGTGTCCCCTAACATTTCAGTGTTGAGATTTAATTCCAGCTGTGAAGTATGGGGAAGATGGAAATTCATTCCTCATATGTTATTTAGGGATGATTATAAAGTCTTAGTTATTCAGATGAAAGTTTACAGAGATGAGAGTGTTGGGGAGTCAGACAGATGCCTGGGCAAAGAAAGGGGAAATTAAATATAAATATAAATGCACAGAGAGTAAAAAATAAAGGCTGTTAGTATGGAAGGTACCATCTTTGGAGATTTGTGTTTCAGTAGTATCATCTTCACAGGTTAGAAATCTTATTACAGTTGTCTGATTATGGCAGATAGTATATCAACTCATAAACATTTTTATTTAGGTACCTCACAGATAAGCAGTTTAGTAATTTGTTTTCTGGGCATGTATACTAGCTCACAGGTGGGCTGAGCCTTAGTCAGAAGCAGTGCTATAAAGAGTTGCTTCCCTGGTTAGTGATTTCAGCCAAAGGATGGCCCTTTAGCTTCACAAAGCACAAAACGTAACCATTCTTTTTACCCAGCCAGTACACTGTTTGAGCAAAGGGTAAAAGAAAAGTATGCACCTTAGAATTCAAGGTTTTGAAGCTCTGTCTATAAGATGCATTTCTCCGCTTGGAAGATGGTATTCTCTCTTCATCAAGTGGCTGCTGCTGGTTCCTACTCCTGCTAGGTTCAACCTTTTCTCAGGTTTGCAGAGGAAAAGTGCTAATAAAGCCTTAAGCCTAGTCCTGTCTCTGGAGCCCTCCTTTCTAACCTCTTAACACGGAAAAAACTTACTTAGACAAAACATGTATTTTCAGAGAAGTTGTGTGATTTTCTTCTTGGGCTGTAAATGAAACCCCATGATTAAAATTATTTTAACAAAGTATATATACCTGTGGGTAAGATAAAATACAAACCAATTAAAAAACAAGCCAACAGGGTAGCCCACAGAACATCACTAGTGCAGCCTGTATTGACATGTACTAATCATGGTTCTGACAGTATATTAGCATAACAACAAGGGTACACTTTGTGCAAGAGAAACATGATTAAACCAAATCTTGTAATGTTTTAATACCTAGAAGGACTGGAGAGTGTGGATTTAACTTAAATTGTTGCAAATGGATGCATTTTGTTTGTGAAATTGCTTTAGATTGCTTTGTTTTACCTCCTTAAATTACTATTGTTGATCCTGAAGACTATAAACTGCGGAGAATTGGAGGTAGGGAATTGCCGAGCATTTAAAACCCACAGCAAGTGGCCAGTACCTGTGTCTGCTGTAACGGCAGTTGAAGTTCAGCTAAGGTGTGATAACTGTGAGCTCTTCCTTTTATGGACAACTTGTTAATAATTACTGGTACTTGCCGTAATCTCATGTTTGTTTATCATCATTCATAGTGCTCACACTAAAGCAAGATGACTGAGCATAGGTAAAGGTATTGTGCGTGACCTGTAAAAATGTTTAGCACCCACAAAGGAGTATGTTATAGGACAGCATCATTGGACTTACACCCTAGTCACTCGAAGTAGACCACTTTGCAAACTATCCGCCCTCCCTCCCAACCTGGTTTCCAACTGCTGGAATGGGAAGTAATAGAAAATGACTAGAAATACTACTGTTAGTTGTTGTTAACCAATGTCTTTTTTTAAACAAAAGATCCCCCTCACTTTTCTCAGTTGGATAATTATCTCCACGTTACTGACTTAAAGACAGAGACAAACATACAAACACACCAGGCTCACAAAGTCAGAGAGAGAGCCAAGGCCAAGTGTTAGTCCTCTTGGAGAAGTGCTGTTACCATGGGCAGTGTAGCTCCCCATCCTAGAGTAATTTACATTTCTGTTCTTGATCTTTTTTTTTTTTTAATGAATCACCTTTATTACTAAACTATGATTTGATTTTTATTACTATTTTTTTTTTGAGACAGTCTTAACCATAGCTATAACCAGAGTGGCCTCGAACTCAGAGTTAATCTGCCTGTGTCTGCCTCCTGAGTGATGGGATTTAAGGCTTCTGCTACCACACCCAGCACTTTATCTGTTTCTAGACTCCATATTTGAGGTAGAAAACAAGAAAGGTATCTCAGTACATATACAGAAGGCACATACAGGAAATACTAGCTAAAGTAAATGAAATGCTTGTTTTGTAAAGTTTGTGTCTTCCTACTTAAAGCTTGCCAACAAAGATTTAATTAGTTACTTTTTGTTTTTTTGTTTTTCAAGACAGGGTTTCCCTGTGTAGTTTGGTGCCTGTCCTGGATCTCGATCTGTAGACCAGGTTGGCCACAAATTCACAGAGATCCACCTGGCTCTGCCTCCCGAGTGCTGGGATTAAAGGCGTGTGCCACCACCGCCGGGCCTAATTAATTACTTTTTAAGATAGGGCTCACTCTGACATAGGCAGATTTGGAACTCACTATACATCCTAGGTTTGTTGTAGGACTTGTAGTGATCCTCCTGCCTCCACCTTCCAAGTGGATTGTAGATGTGAGCCCTCATGAATGGCTATAGATTTATTTTAGAAAGCAAGTTTTGGGTTATACCTTGGATGAAGCCTATTCTCTTAATAATAATATTCTTTTTTTTTTTTTTTAAAGATTTATTTATTTATTATGTATACAGTGTTCTGTCTGCACACACCCCTGCAGGCCAGAAGAGGGCACCAGATCTCACTACAGATGGTTGTGAGCCACCATGTGGTTGCTGGGAATTGAACAAGCAGTGTTCTTAACCTCTGAGCCATCTCTCCAGCCCCAACAATAATATTCTTATTATAGAGTCATAACTATGAGGCAACAGAAGATACTCGGTTTAATTCAGAACACAAGCTATATTCTCCAACAGGAAGATAGACTGTGTTTCTAGCTTTGCCTTCATTTACCCAGAAAGACTCATTAGAGATTTAATTCATTCTACACTCACTGAGATTTTACTTCCAAGTCCAAATTGCCCTGGTTGGTAATGGAATCTTTCTTGAGAAAGAAGTGTCCGGGGCAGGTGGTGTGTGTGAGTTGCCTCTTCAGGGTTGCGCTGCACTAATGCCTGAAGGCGTTCCTTTCCACTGGGCTCATTTACACCACCAGGGCTCACCACTGTAGCAGGCTTTTCTTTTAGGCCACCAACCAGCTCCCAAACCATGACATGGAGACTTACTAGTTATGAATACTCAGCCTTAGCTTATGCTCGTTTCTTGCTAGCTCTTAACTTAACCTGTTTTTCTTCTGCTTTTTTTTTTTTTTTTTTTGCCTTTGGGCTTTTTACCTTTCTTCTGTATATCTTACTTTCACTGCTTCTTATGTCTGGCTGGTGGCTCTGGCTTCTGGCCCTAGGCATGCCCCCTCTCTCTCCCTCGTTCTCTTCTTTCTTCTTCCCCTTTTCTCATTCTTTTCTATTTATTCTGTCTGCCAACCAGCCCCACCTATCCCTCTATTGCCTACCTATTGGCTGGTCAGCTTTTTATTAGACCAATCAGGTGCCTTAAGCAGGCAAGGTGAAACACATGCAACACATCTTTACATAATTAAACAAATGCAGCATAAACAAATGTAATACATCCTTACATCGTTAAAGTAATATTCTGCAGCATAAACAAATGTAACACATCTTTACATAGTTAAAATAATATTCTATAACACACCACAGTACATCCCATGGGTCTGTGACCTTTGATCTGAAGTCAGCCTCTTGTATGCATGTCCACCTCTAATACCAGGACTCGGTCCCTATCCCAAACCCAGCAGCTGTCCTTATTGGTCCTTGTTCCGTCCTACACTTTTTTTTTTTTTTTGAAAGATGATAGTTATATTTAAACTGGTACGCAAATGCGGTGTCCTGCTAATCATTGTGGGAAGCAGATGACTTTGAGGAGGCAGGAAAGTAAGTTGGTAGATTCCTGGTTGTATGTAGTGCATCTGATCCTTTGGCCTCTGTAGCATCAGGGTCTCCAGCAGCTACAGATGATGCATGATTAGTCTAACATTAGTGAGTAGTGCTATATGACAAAAATGAGGCTAGATTGAAGAAGACATGTCACCAGGAGCAGTGGCAGGGCACTGGTGCCAGCAGCAGGTCTGACTCAGGTACTGTCTGCAGAGCCTGACAGATGTATGGAACTGGGGTTGCCCAAATTGAGCTCAGTAAGCCCTTCTTAGGTAGTTTTCAGTGTTTTTGGACTCCTGTTCATTGTTTCATTTATTATGTGTTCATGTGTATTTCTGTCCTTGTTTAAAAATCTTCAAATTCAAGAGCTTCAAGAAGCTTAAAAAAAAAATCTTAATATGGATTGGTCAACCATAGAACAACTGAGAGAGAAAGACCAGTGGAAGTAAACAGTAGCAGGAGCTGACTCTTCTCACCCTTAGAAAGGTGAAATGCTGAACAGAAATGACAAGCCCCTGTGGTCTAAGTGGAAAAAGTAAGTCAATAAATAAATAACCTAGTTTATCTTAATTGAATAGACCATTAGATGTATATTATACCTGGTTTTGACATCAGTGAGTGCCAATAAAACCTACCTGTACAAAGATATACAAATATATCTTTGTAAATCAAAACAATTACCTGCCTCTGCAGCTTGTAAGAGTCTTTTACAGTGATTTTCACACAACTTTATGAGGAAGGTAAAGCAAATTCCCCACTTTACAAAAGTAAGGGTGACGGCGGCTCTTGGCCTTTGTTCACTAGGCCTTTGCTGATGGGGCCTTGATAATGGTCACGTTTAGACCAACCATGTTTACTCTAAAATGCCAGTCAAACCTGGAAACGTGTCTTAAATACAAAAGTAGCCTGTAACCAGTGAATGCTACTGATATGCTGGTAGCTGATTTCTTGTACTCACAACTTATTTAGATGTGCATTTAATGAATTCAAGTTCTGAAATTGATACCTGTAAAACAGCTGTGAGACACGAGTGTAACTAGTACATCTGTGCACCTCTTGCACTAAATAAATGGTCCTAGAAAGAACTCTGGCTTCCTTGGCCCTCTGAGTTGGCTCTGATATACCAACTTAGGGTATTATTCTAGGGCTGGCATGAGTGCCATCCTCCAAGACTTAGTGAGCATGACAAAACACAGTGTGCTCCCAGATGAGAACTTTGATGGAGAAACCTAAGGAGAGTGCCTTGTGTCTTGCTTCAAGGAAGCAAAGAATAAAACATAATTTGTCCTGACCAACACTTTGAAGCCCTATGAAAAGAAAATTGATCAGATAGAGTTGCATCAAAGGAAGATGCTCCTATGACCATAACGGGTAGTGTAATGCTTTGGGTGGAGACTATGTTGCAGTCATTTAGCAGGAGTGCATAATGAGACCAGCAGCTATTTCTGTCCTAGATATAGGAGTTATAATTAAAAGAGAATAAACTTATTGGTAGCCAAAATGAATACTTTTTCCACATTTTCCCAAGCATTGGCTTTTTAAGTAATATTGGAAGAGTCAACTTCATTAGTTTGCTCCAAGTCTAATGTGTCAGACCTTGCATTCCTTCCATCTGCCTATATTTTCAGTGTGCCTGGTCCAAGAGACGCTAGACCTCCCATTTAGGGGATGGATAAACATAACTGAGTAAATACCATAAGTATGAGCAAAAGAATGCAGTAGTGGCTGGAAGGACACAGTGGGACAGAGTGCAGTCTGCAAGGTTTGCACAGAATTGATCTGCATCGATGCACTAATAATGCTCTGACCCAATTGCTGCAACTCTCTAGACTGCTCGGAGATGTTCATTAAGCAGCATGATTATTCAGGTCTCTGTTATATCTCAGTGGGAAGTGCTGTTCTGGGAATGAAGAATCATGCAGTATTTTTCCTTTGCAGCCTCCCTTTCAGGAGAATTAGATGGCTCCTAGTTGATTCAGCCCCTGTAGTTTGCCATTTTAAGTCACCAGACCCTGCCTCTAGACAGTGACAAGCACTTGTAAAAGACCAGGCTGAATGAATGTCTATTTAAATCTGCCCAGAAAATAAGACATTTTGTAATTTATTTACAAGTTATAGTGTCCAGAAATACAAAGGTTTTATGTTTGTTTGTTTGTTTGTTTTTTGTCAAATGCTTGAAAATAATTTTTACTTTTTCTATTAAAATAAAAATTCCCTTCCTTCATCAGTTTAAGCTGCTGTCTGGAAAAAAAAAAAAAAGCTTCTAGTTGGGTTGTGATGGACTTTTATGAGTTTTGAGATCAGCCTGGCCTACATAGCAAGTTCCAGGCCAGCCAAGGCTACAAAGTAATGTAGATGTAATTCTAAACGGTTTTATTAAATAAGAAACACAGAGCCAAATGCAGAGTTAAAAGCTCAGAGGTCAGAGAGCAGTAGCCAAGGGCTAAGACCGCCTTCTTACCACCCGATGCCACTGCCATTGCGGTCCTTCCCCTGAGAAAGAGACCTACTTCCTGCGTGTCTGTCTTTTTATTGACTTTCTGTTTTGCCTTCTCATTGGTTCTAAACCCAACCACATGACCTTCTCATCACTGCCTGTCTATACAGACCTCCAGGTCTCTATGGTTGGTATTGAGATTAAAGGCGTGTGTCTCCAAGCTGGTTATGT
Source organism: Peromyscus leucopus (assembly GCF_004664715.2). NCBI lineage: Eukaryota > Metazoa > Chordata > Mammalia > Rodentia > Cricetidae > Peromyscus > Peromyscus leucopus. Next base: position 39,574,265 of record NC_051080.1, on the reverse strand, counting down.
CCTTGAACACACAGACTGTCTGCCATGTGATTGGATTAAGAGTGTGTGCTACCACTTAGACTTCTGCTAAATGGCTTGCTATTAGCCCCCAGGCAACTTTATTTATTAACATACAAATAAAATTACATTTCAGCACAAATAAGATATCATCATAAAGTAAGACCCTGCTCTTTAAAAAAAAAATAGGGCTGGGTGGTGGTGGCACACAACTTTAATCTCAGCACTTTGGAGGCAGAGACTGGTAGATCTCTGTAAGTTTGAGGTCAACCTGGGCTACAGAGTGAGTTTTAGGACAGCCAGGGATACACAGAGAAACAAGAGAAAGAAAGAAAGAAAGAAAGAAAGAGAGAGAGAGAGAGAGAGAGAGAGAGAGAGAGAGAGAGAGAGAGAGAAAGAAAGAAAGAAAGAAAGAAAGAAAAGAAATTCAAGGCTAGCTTGAGCTACATGAGACACTGTCCTAAAAACAAACAAAACCCAGAAAAGAAAAACGTGTCAAGATTTAAAATCCCACTGAAGTCCCCACTGAGCCTGTGTTGTTTGGGTCCTGACACTGTGCACTCACTTCCCCTAAGTCAAAGACATTTCCTGTGCAGGGGCTTTAAGTAATTACAGTATGGGAGAATGAAAGTCAATTTTTCCTTCAGGTAAAACATAAAGAATAAAAACCTAATTGGAAATTATACTGACCAAAGAATAGGTTTGGGTATATAATGGGCAAATGGAGATTTTTATAGTGATAGGTTTTTTATTTTATTTTATTTTACAATACCATTCAGTTCTACATGTCAGCCACGGGTTCCCCTATTCTCCTTCCTCCCACACCCTCCCCTTACCCCCAGCCTACCCCCCATTCCCACCTTCTTCAGGGCAAATCCTCCCCCAAGGACTGCAATCAACCTGGTAGACTCAGTCCAGGCAGGTCCAGTCCCTTCCTCCCAGACTGAGCCAAGTGTCCCTGCATAAGCTCCAGGTTTCAAACAGCCAACTCATGCAATGAGCACAGGACTTGCTCACACTGCCTAGTTGCCTCCCAAACTGATCAAGCCAATCAACTGTCTCACCTATTCAGAGGGCCTGATCCAGCTGGGGGCCCCTCAGCCTTTGGTTCATAGTTCATGTGTTTCCATTCATTTGGCTATTTTTTTTCAATAATTGAGTAGAACCGAAATTTATTATAAGCCACAGTCGTCCTAGGGACCTCCATACTATATATATAGCCTCTATGGTTCTATGGGCTGTGGTCTGATTGTTCTTTATTTTATATCGAGAATCCACTTATGAGTGAGTCCATACCATGACTGTCTTTCTGGGTTTGGGTTACCTCACTCAGGATGATTTTTTCTAGTTCCATCCATTTGCCTGCAAATGTCATGCTTTCATTGTTTTTCTCTGCTGAGTAGTACTCCATTGTGTATATGTACCACATTTTTTTCATCCGTTCTTCCGTTGATGGGCATCTAGGTTGTTTCCAGGTTCTGGCTATTACAAATAGTGCTGCTATGAACATAGCTGAGCATGTATCTTTATGGTATGAATCAGCATTCCTTGGGTATATGCCCAAGAGTGGGATGGCTGGGTCTTGAGGTAGTTCGATTCCTAATTTTCTGAGAAACCGCCATACTGATTTCCACAGTGTTTGTACAAGTTTACATTCCCACCAACAGTGGAGAAGTGTTCCCTTTGCTCCACATCCTCTCCAACATTGGCTGTCATTGATGTTTTTGATCTAGCCATTCTGAGAGGTGTAAGGTGGTATCTCAGAGTCGTTTTGACTTGCATTTCTCTGATGATTAAGGATGTTGAGCATTTCTTTAAATGTCTTTCAGCCATTTGTAGTTCTTGTTTGTGAATTCTCTGTTTAGCTCTTTAGCCCATTTTTTAATTGGACTGTTCAGTATTTTGATGTCTAGTTTCTTGAGCTCTTTATATACTGTGGAGATCAATCCTCTGTCAGATGTGGGGTTGGTGAAGATCTTTTCCCATTCTGTTGGCTGTCTTTTTGTCTTATTGACTGTGTCTTTTGCCCTGCAAAAGCTTCTCAGTTTCGAGAGGTCCCATTTATTAATTGTTGTGCTCAGGGTCTGTGCTGTTGGTGTTTTATTTAGGAAATGGTCTCCGGTGCCTATGCGTTCAAGAGTGCTTCCTACTTTCTTTTCTATTAAGTTTAGTGTAACTGGCTTTATGTTCAGGTCTTTGATCCACTTGGACTTGAGTTTTGTGCATGGTGACAGATATGGATCTATTTGTAATCTTTTACATGTTGACATCCAGTTATGCTAGCACCATTTGTTGAAGATACTTTCTTTTTTCCATTGTATAGTTTTGGCTCCTTTGTCAAAAACCAGGTGTTCATATGTGCATGGATTAATGTCAGGGTCTTCAATTTGATTCCATTGGTCCATATGTCGGTTTTTATACCAGTACCAAGCTGTTTTATCCTGGGTCTTTTGTTTTTCCACATGAAGTTGAGTATTTTTCTTTCCAAGTCTGTGAAGAATTGTGTTGGGATTTTGATGGGGATTGCATTGAATCTGTAGATTGCTTTTGGTAAGATTGCCATTTTTACTATGTTAATCCTACCTATCCATGAGCATGGGAGATCCTTCCATTTTCTGATATCTTCTTCAATTTCTTTCTTTAGAGATTTAAAGTTCTTATCAAAAAGGTCCTTCACTTGTTTAGTTAGTGTTATCCCAAGGTATTTTATATTATTTGTGGCTATTGTAAAGGGTGGTGTTTCTCTGACTTCTTTCTCGGCCCTTTTATCATTTGTGTATAGGAGGGCTACTGATTTTTTTTGAGTTGATCTTGTATCCTGCCACTTTACTGAAGGAGTTTATCAGCTGTAGGAGTTCCCTGGTAGAGTTTTTGGGGTCACTTATGTATACTATCATATCATCTGCAAATAGTGAAAGTTTGACTTCTTCCTTTCCAATTTGTATCCCTTTGATCTCCTTTTGTTGTCTTATTGCTCTAGCTAGAACTTCTAGTACTATATTGAATAAATATGGGGAGAGTGGACAGCCTTGTCTTGTTCCTGAATTTAGTGGCATCGCTTTGAGTTTCTCTCCATTTAATTTGATGTTTGCTGTTGGCTTGCTATAAATTGTTTTTATTATGTTTAGAAATGTTCCTTGTATTCCTGATCTTTCTAAGACCTTTATCATGAAGGGGTGTTGGATTTTGTCAAAGGCTTTTTCAGCATCTAAGGACATGATCATGTGGTTTTTTTTTCTTTCAGTTTGTTTATATGGTGCATTACATTGACTGATTTTCGTATGTTGAACCATCCTTGCATCCCTGGGATGAATCCTACTTGGTCGTGATGGATAATTATTTTGATGTATTCTTGGATTCAGTTTGCCAATATTTTGTTGAGTATTTTTGCATCAATGTTCATGAGGGAGATTGGTCTGTAGTTCTCTTTCTTTGTTGCATCTTTGTGTGGTTTGGGTATCAGGGTAATTGTAGCCTCATAAAAAGAGTTTGGTAGTGTTCCTTCTGTTTCTATTGTGTGGAACACTTTGAAGAGGATTGGTATTAGTTCTTCTTTGAAAGTCTGGTAGAATTCTGCACTGAAACCATCTGGTCCTGGGCTTTTTTTGGTTGGGAGACTTTTGATGACTGTTTCTATTTCTTTAGGGGTTATTGGTCTATTTAAATGGTTTTTCTGGTCTTGATTTAATTTTGGTATGTGGTATTTATCCAGAAAATTGTCCATTTCTTCCTGGTTTTCCATTTTTGTGGAGTACAGGTTTTTGAAGTATGATCTGATGATTCTCTGGATTTCCTCATTGTCTGTTGTTATGTCTCCCTTTTCATTTCTGATTTTGTGAATTTGGGTGCTCTCTCTATGCCTTTTGGTTAATTTGGCTAGGGGTTTGTCTATCTTGTTGATTTTTTTCAAAGAACCAACTCTTTGTTTCATTGATTTTTTTTTTTTTTTTTGTATTGTTCTCTTGTTTTCTATTTCGTTGATTTCAGCCCTCAATTTATTTCCTGTCATCTATTTCTCCTGGGTGAGTTTGTTTCTTTTTGTTCTAGAGCTTTCAGTTGTGCTGTTAATTCATTGGTATGGGATTGCTCCATCTTCTTTATGTGTGCATTTAGAGCTATGAATTTTCCTCTTAGCACTGCTTTCATAGTGTCCCATAAGTTTGGGTATGTTGTACTTTCATTTTCATTGAATTCTAGGAAATCTTTAATTTCTTTCTTTATTTCTTCCTTGACCCATTGATGTTTCAGGTGGGCATTATTCAGTTTCCATGAGTTTGTAGGTTTTCTATAATTTTTGTTGTTGTTGAGGTCTAACTTTAAGGCATGGTGGTCTGATAAGATACAGGAGGTTATTCCAATTTTTTTGTATCTGTTGAGATTTGTTTTGTGTCCAAGCATGTGGTCAATTTTTGAGAAGGTTCCATGGGGTGCTGAGAAGAAGGTATATTCTTTTGTGTTAGGATGGAATGTTCTGTAGATATCTATTAGGTCCATTTGAGTCATAACATCTGTTAGGTCCATTATTTCTTTGTTAAGTTTCAGTCTGGTAGATCTGTCTTTTGGTGAGAGTGGTGTGTTAAAATCTCCCACTACTAATGTGTGGGGTTTGATGTGCGTTTTAAACTTCAGTAGTGTTTCTTTTATGAATGTGGGTGCTTTTATATTTGGGGCATAAATGTTTAAAATCGAGACTTCATCTTGGTGGATTTTTCCCGTGATAAATATGTAATGTCCATCCTGATTGATTGATTTTAGTTTGAAGTCTATTTTATTAGATATTAGGGTAGCTACACCAGCTTGTTTCTTAGGTCCATTTGCTTGGAAAGCCTTTTCCTAGCCCTTTACTCAGAGGTAGTGTCTGTCTTTGAAGTTAAGGTGTATTTCTTGTATGCAGCAGATGGATGGGTCCTGTTTTCTTATCCATTCTGTTAGCCTGTGTCTTTTTATAGGTGAGTTGAGACCATTGATATTGATGGATATTAATGACCAGTGATTGTTAATTCCTGTTATTTTTTGTGGTTGTGTTGTGTTGTCCTTCTTTGGTGTATGTTGGTGTGGGATTATCTATTGCTTGATTTTTCGTGGATGCGTTTAGCTTCTTTGGGTTGGATTTCCCCTTCTAGTGCTTTCTGTAGGGCTGGGTTTGTGGACAAGTATTGATTAAATCTGGTTTTATCCTGGAATATTTTGTTTACTCTGCCTATGGTGATTGAGAGTTTTGCTGGGTATAATAGTCTGGGTTGGCATCTGTGGTCTCTTAGTGTCTGCATGAGATTTGTCCATGATCTTCTAGCTTTCATAGTCTCTTGAGAAGTCTGCTGTTATTCTGATGGGTTTGCCTTTATATGTTACTTGGTCTTTTTCCTTTGCGGCTCTTAATATTTTTTCTTTGTTCTGTGTGTTTAGTGTTTTGATTATTATGTGGTGAGGGGACTTTTTTTTTGGATCCAGCCTATTTGGTGTTCTGTAAGCTTCTTGTATCTTCATAGGTATTTCTTTCTTTAGGTTAGGAAAGTTTTCTTCTATGATTTTGTTGAATATATTTTCTGTGCCTTTGAGTTGGTATTCTCCTTGTTCTATCCCTATTATTCTTAGGTTTGGTCTTTTCATGGTGTCCCAAATTTCCTGGACGTTTTGTGTTACGACTTTTTTGTCTTTAGTGTTTTCTTTGACTGACAAATCTATTTTCTCTATTGTGTCTTTTAGTCTTGGTTTAGTAGGCGTTCTTGGTTAAATTGGTGCTATTGGGCTATTTCTTCAGGGGCATCTGATTTCAGTCGGTGAAGTATATACTTATGATTCTGGTGATCTGGTTTGGTGGCTGGGCAGTGCCTTCTTCTTTGTCCCAGGTCACGTTTTGTTCATTCATCAACTCCTCAGATGATCTTGTTTCTTCAGACTTCAAACTGTAGGGATCTGAATCCTCTCCCGGGTGGATTTCAGCTGAGTGGGGTAGTCTCACCAACACCTCCAAGTTGTTGGGTTTCGCAGGATCCGCAGCTGGGCCCTGGGTTGTCCTCAGACGGAGTGTTCAGATTCGTTCTGGTTCCGTCCCACAGAGATAGCTTCTTCCCCAGGTGTTGGGGTTAGGCGTGTCCCTGTTCCATGCTGCGTCTGCTTGTCTCCGTCGCTGGGCCTGTCTACCTCTGCGGTTTGCCGCCAGGCCTGTATGTCCCTGTCAGCTGCTGCTGGGCCTGTCTCCCTCTGTGGGCCGCTGCTGGGCCTGCTGCCGCCAGGCCTGAATGTCCCTGTCAGCTGCTGCCGCCAGACCCGTCTACCTCTGTGGGCCGCTGCCGCCGCCGCCGGGCCTCTCTCTGATAGGTTTTTATATTTTGCCTTTGACAATTGGCACACAGGAGTACTTTTATTTATTTATTTTCTGATTTTTATATTTGTTTGGAGTTTCTCTTTTGTTTGATTGTTTTGCTTTGCTATGTAGACCAGGCTGTCCTGCAACACAGTGCTCCACCATGCTGCCTCATGAGTGCTGGGACTAAAGGCATCAGGTGGGAGGTACTGGTAAAATGTGGGATGGTTGAATGAATGAATGAAGTGCACTAAAAGGAGCATGGCAGGGTGAGGAGTATTGAACTTGTGGTTAGTAGAAAAAAGCTACAGTTACAAGTTCATTGCCCCCTGACTATGCAGTCTTAGCAGTCCCTTTGCTTTGGCTTCTTCTGCTTCTTCAACTAGGGGAAATAAAAAAAGCACTGCAAACAGACCCAGTGTGCTGTCTTTGGGGACCTTATGATGACAAAACCAACTATGAAAAGGAAGGAAATTGTAGTTTTTCCCACGAGGGAGAAATTTGTTACAGTAGAGAATGCAACAGAAAAATGAGCAGTCACTTCTGTCACTGTGACTCAGGAATTCCTCTGTACTTGCCATGATACACCACATACCTGTTACAGTTCTGCAGGTTACAAGTCCAGTTCAAGCCCCACTCTGGACATCAGCTGTTTTCTGTGTTCTCCTTTTCTGGAAGCTTAGGGAAGATTTTGTTTGTTTGCCTTTTTTGAGCTATAACTATCTACATTCTTTGGCCTGTGGCCCTTTCTTCCATCTTCAAAGTCAGCAGTAGTGCATATGACCCTGCTCCCATTTCCACATCTCCCTGAAGCCCGCAGCTCTGCCCCACCCTGAGAGAGGATCTTTGTTTTTAAATCAATATGTGTGTTGAAAGTAGATCCATCCCTAGATAATTAACACATCTTCCCATCTTGAGACTTACCACCTCTGCAAGGTATTAAAGATCTCTGATTCTAGGGATTCAGATGAACATCATTGAAAACCTCAATTCTGCCTTCATACCCATAATCTTTAGATTGCTATACAGGGAACAGAAGTCTAGTTAACACTCAATAGCTCTCAGGATACATGGATTCTAGCCAGTCATCGTATCTCTGTGTGTCTGTGTTACAGTTTAAGGAGTTGATTAATGGTTCTGAATCTGCCTTATGTACCACAATCGCTTAGAGGGCTTTTTGGAACATGGGTTGAGAATTTGACCTTTCAGTTCCTCCTGGTGCTGCTGGTCTCGAGACCACACTTTTGAGGGCTGCTGAACTAAACCATTTATAAGGTGCTTTCTCTGAGGTCCTAATAACCTCTGTAGGGTACCTCTTCTTTGAGTATGATGTAGTCAGTTTATTGTGCTTTTTAAATATTATTTTATCTATATGAATGTTTTGTCTACATGTTTGTATGTGTACTATGTTAGTGCCTGGTGCCCCAGAAAGTCAGAAGAAGGTATTGCATCCTCTGGAACTCTGGATGTGGTGTTAGAGCCACCATGTGGGTGCTGGGAATCAAATTTGGAGGTTCTGGAAGTGTAACAAGTGCTCTTGAACACTGATCCATCTCTCCAGCTCCATATCATGCCTTTAGCTGAAAGAAGAAAGGATCATTTTACTGATGCAATTTCCTGGTTAAATGGTGAGTTCTCTGTCTTCATGAAAAAGACAAGGCATGTATGTAGTCTGAGCTGTTTCGAAGCAGATTGCTTTGAGAGGTCCTGCAAGGGACAGAGCAGGTGTTGAAGGAGGAAGGGAATAGGCATCCATGTCCCAGCCCCTTGTCTTCTTTGTCCTCATCTGTAAATGAGTGGTGACAAGGCCACTCTGGGTGATTGGTCATTTTTTTTTTTGGTCTGTAGGACATGTAATGTATCTGGCCTGTAGTCATCTTGGGAACATGACAGTAATTCTGATCCAGCCACTATTCTAAGTCTGGATTAGTACATTTAACACTCAATGTTTCTGTGAGGTTGAGCACTGTTAGTACTTTCCTTGAAGATGGACTGAACAAAGGTTAGGAAATTGGCTGGTAAGACATAGTGAGGCAGTGGAAGAGTCACTTACAAAGTAGTTATTTAGTTTGTAGAGTCTGTGCACCTAACCCTTCCTTGCCCAGCTTCAGATAATAGTCTCTTTCTGTATCAATTAGGATATGTTGACTATAAGTTGTAAAATTAATTGAAAAAGCAAAGAGTGTGTCTGTGTTGTCCTATCACAAGTCTGGAGATGGATGATCCTTGGGTTGGTTGGGTTAGTGCTCAGCAGTGTGACAGAGTCCAAATCTCTCATTTTTCCACTCTGCTTTCCCTGCAGATGGTCTTTGTCAAGATTCTCTTCTTGTGGTGGTTAGGTAACTGTCACAGATCCTGTTGCGATGTGCTCAAGAGAGGCTGAGCATGGTGGTCTGGTTTTCTCTTTGCTTGGTTGCTTGGTTGGTTTTGTTTTGAGGTAAAGTACCAGTGGGGCAAGTCTCACTGTGTACCCCTATTTGTTCTGGAACTCACTGTGCAGACCAGGCTGTCCTGAAATTCAGCCTAATTCTGCCTTCACAATGCTGTTGTTTTCCAAGTTACCCGTATTTAAGGGCAAAACTTTTGCAGAAGTGCATTTGCTTGCAAACTTTCAAAAAGTACTTGATAAACCCATTCATCAGTGGCTACCATGAACTGAGATTCATCCTCTAAGATGGAGAGGGCCTGAAACTCAACTCTGGATGAATGAGTGCTTAAGAACCTTGAATAAAAAGGTAGATGGCAGGAACAGCTGACAGTTTTCCACTGACAGATTGGCCATCCTCTGTTTCTTTAGTTTGGTGGTGAGGGTGAGGCCTTTTATCCTGAAGGAGGCATAGACAGTAGATAACCTGGAGATTCTTCAATTGCTCTTAACTGTCCTTGGTTTACTCTAGGCTAAATGATCTTTACTTTCTTCTCCTAGGTGCAAGGATACATAGTTAATATTTACTGAATATTGGCACCTAAAAGGTCTTCTGAGAGGGAGGCATAAGGTCCTGTACTATTTGTCTCTGGGAGACTTTCTTAGCTCTGACTAAGACTAGGTCCTGCCCTCTGGTACTTTACCTATCCAGCCTGTATAGTGGACACATGCAGGTCCTAGCAGGTGAATGCATTGTCAATGTTCATAGCTCTCCCATCCTGAGACATAGTAAACGTTTAGGTTCCACAGCTGCCAGTGTTTTGGCAGCTTAGCCAGTTCAGATATTAGGGTTTAAGGAGCATACATATTTTATTTTTCATAGTATCAGGAATAAGTGTCTGTGTCTTCTGGTTAGCCTTCCTGGGTGGTTCATAGCCACACCCAGGAAGGATAACTAATCTGCATATTTTCCTCACTAGGGCCACATGTGGTTGCATTTTGGTAATGTTAATGGGATTGACAGGATGAGTACTCACAGCAGCCACATCAAAGTAACAATAGAGATGTGCCCTGCTTTAAGAAAATCTGACCATATAAGGAGGAGCATTGCAATTAGAGAATAGTGTCTCACTTAGCCAGAAATTCATGGCAAGTTTCCTGGTACATTTAAAATAGGATTCATGTATAAAAATACCATTTATATACAGGAACCCATATTTTATGGAAAGAAAAATATACTTGTATTGGGCATTTGGGATAAGTAGATCAAAATTAAAAATAAAATCTTACAAATATAAGAACTAGAAACCAAATTCTACTTTTAATTGTAAAAGGTTTCCCTCCCCCTCCCCCTCCCTCCCTCCCTCTCCCCCCCCTCTCTGTATACCTTAACTCTCCACCTACATAAGATTTCTGTGGCATAAATAGAAGTGGTATCTACAGGCAGTGCATAATAGTAGAGAGGAATTTACCAGTAGAGCATGAGAGTAGATAAAACAGGGAGGTCTGGGTGCTCACACCCACTGGTGTGTCTACCACATGTAATATAGTGTCACTTACTTGCCCCGGTGTGTTCTGTTTGATTTGAAGTCATTCATGAGGTCTGGCCTTAAAACAATCTTTTTTTTTTTTTTTCTTCCTGTATTTGAGTGAGTGTGATTTATTAGCTGAAAATAATTTCCTTTTCAGAATTAAAGGCATGTTTCCATTGTTTTCAATACCTTTTATTCCCTTCTTCCTTTCTTAAAGGCATCTCAAACTCAGTGTGAGTCTAAAATTCAAAGTCCACCAGCAACCTCTACTTCTTATGTTAAAACATATCACATCTGGTTTTCAATATGGCCAAAGCTCTGGAGTCAGCTGCTATCAACCCCCTTACCCTGAGCTTCTTATATTTATTTTTATTTATTTATTTACTTCATTCATTCATTCATTCATTCATTCATTCATTCATTCATTCATTCATTATGTACGCCATGTTCTGCCTGCAGGCCAGAAGAGGGCAACAGATCTTTCTCTCTCTTTTTTTGAATGCCGAATGCCGTTTATTGAAGGAGAGAGGAGGTCTTAAATACAGGCTTATAGCACATTGGGAGAACCTTGGAGGGCAGAGGTTCACTACCAATGTTTTACAATCTTGCATCTAAGCTGTTAATGCCCATTATGCAGGATACACAGACAAGGAACTTCCCTTAAGCATTCAGGAGGGTGAAACCCGGGAGGGAATTAGCATAGGGAAGATATCAAGGTCAAGGTCAGCAAGCAAGGCAACAGTTACCCAAAACTTGGGCTAGGGCCCTAAAAACAATCTGGATCTCTTCCATAGTGTGATCAGCAAGTGGTGGTTGAGAGATTGACCAGCCTGTCCTGCCGCCACAGATTTCTCCAACCACAAAGGCCATGCTGAGGTCTAACGGATGAGGTAAAGAGAAGCCTGTAGGAGAGGGGCAGGTCTGGAGTTACTGACATGCCCATTTCTTCCTTTCAGAAATGCTCCCACTGCCAGGAGGCCGGCGCTACCTTGGGCTGCTACAACAAAGGCTGCTCCTTCCGATACCATTACCCGTGTGCCATTGACGCAGGTAAGTTGGGACCACATACCCTTTTGATTTCTAAGGTTCATCTATGTTGCTGCATGTATTGGTATTTCATTCATTTGCACTGCCAAACTGTGAATTGTAAGGGCATGCTGTGTTGGATTTACCTTTCCTCAGTTGATGGACATGGGGTTTCTACTTTTTCACTTGTGTATCCTGCAACACAGAACAGTCACAATCTTTGTATGGTCATAGGATTTCAATTCTCTTTGCCCCATGTTTAACCTTTGGAGGAACTGCCCTGTGGTTTTCCAAAGTATATACACATTTTACATTCCCACCAGCAATGTATTAGGGTTCCAATTTCCCAATATCCTTACCAACCATACTCAGATATCTTTATCACCGTAGACATGCCAATGGACATGAAATGCCAGGTTGCTCTAGTTTAATTTTGTACTTCTCTAGTAATGTTAAAGCATTGATGTGCTTATTGGCCATTTGTACAGCTTTTATGGAGAAGTGTCTATTCAGGTTCTTTGCCCATTGTTAAATTATTTTATTTATTTTGTCTTTTTATTGTGAAGTATTAAGAATTCTAAGTCCCCTTACCAGATACATGGATTGCAAATACTGTCTTCCCTTCTTTAAGCTTTCACTTTTCTGAAGGTTCTCTCTCTCTCTCTCTCTCTCTCTCTCTCTCTCTCTCTCTCTCTCCCCCCCCAAGTAGCTTCAAACTTGCTTATATATTCAAAGATGGTCTTGAACTCCTGATCTCCTGCCTCAACTTCCTACTTCCTTAGTGCTGAGATTACAGATATATACCACCATGCCTAATGTACGTAATACTGAGGATGGAACCCAGGACATCAAACCAACTGAGATAGATCCCTAGTAAAAGTTTACTCTTGATGAGGGCTAATTTTTCTTATTTTTTTCTTTTGGTATCATCTTAAAGTAAACACCCAATCCAAAGTGAGTTTTTGGTGTTGTTTTTTTTTTTTTTTCTAAGAGTTTTAAAGTTTTAGATCTTTATTTTAGTGTTTGACTATTTTGTGGAGTAGCAGTTCAGATCTGTTCTTTTGTGAGTGGTTATCCAGTTGCCCTGTCTCCGTTTACGGAAATGACCATTCTTCTGTCATTGACTGATAGGATTCTGGCACTTTGTTGAAAGTCAGTTGACCACTATGCATGACTTACTTCTTGCCTCTGTCCAATATTCCACCATCATAAAGAGCTTTGCAGCAGGGTTTGAAATTGGGAATGGTAGAATGCTTACTTTAGCAAGTGCAAGGCCCTGGGTTCAGTCTCCAAGTATGTCCCCTCCCCCTCAAAAAATAGGAACAAGAAATTTGGAAAGTTTGTGGTCCCCCCCCCCCCAGATTGTTTTCACTATTCTGGGTCCTTCTTTGTTTCATATGAAATTCATGATCAACTTACACATTTCTGTGAAAAGGAAACTATTAGAATTTTGATAGAAGGATTTCACTGAATCTGTGGTTGAATTGGAAAGCACTGTTATCTTAAGTTATAGAAAAGTAGATGGAACTGGAAACTGAATTGAGCAAAGTAACCCAGACTTAGACAAATCCTACACATTTTCTCATTAAGATTTTATATATATATATATATATATATATATATATATATATATATATATATAGAGAGAGAGAGAGAGAGAGAGAGAGAGTGAGTGTATGAGGCTATGAATGTAGGTCACAAAATTAAAAGGGGGACTGTGAATGGAGAAGTGGTTTTAGCAGGGAGGGAAAAGGAATTATAGAATACATGTTACATGAAAGTGGAATACTGGTTACTGAGGAGAGAAATAAGACAGATGGGTTGAAGGGACAAGGGAGGCCTAACAAATATAATGGTGGGGGCTAGAGAAGTGACTCAGAGGTTTAGAGCACTGGCTGCCCTTCCAGAGGACCCAGGTTCAATTGCCAGCAACCACAGGGCTGTTCACACCTGTCTGTAACTCCAGTTCTACAGGATCTGACACCCTCACACAGACATGTGTGCAGGCAAAACACCAATGCACATAAAATAAAAATAATTTTTTTTTAAAAGAAAAAAAATGCTACAATGGAACCTGTTTGTTTTAGGGGAGGTTGTGGTACATGGTGTACTAGGGTGGCAGGTTGCTTTACTCTGTCACATTCCACTTTATTCCCTTGAGACAGGGTCTCACTGAACTTGGAACTCACCATTTTGTTGTTTGTTTTGAGCTGGGCTGGCTGCTAGCAAGCCCCAGTGATTCCCCTGCTCTGTTTCCCAAACCCGCAGCAGTGCGATTACATGCTTGGTGTCCTAGTTAGGTTTCTCTGTTGCTGTGATAACACTGAGCAAAACCAACCTGAGGGAGGAAAGGGTTTATTTCTTTTTTTAGCTCTCAGGTCATGGGAAGGTCAGGACAGGAACCTGGAGGCAGGAACTGAAGCTCAGATCACAGAGGAATGCTGCTGAATGGCTTGCTCAGCTTGCTTTTTCCTTCTTTTCCCTTTTTTCTTTTTCTTTTCAACCTATTTTATTGTTTTATATGTATGTTTGCATGTCTGTGCACCATGTGCTTATCTGGTGTCCTCGGAGGTTAGAAAGAGGGTATTGGATCCCTGGAACTGGAGTTACAGATGGTTGTAAGCCACCGTGTGGGTGCTGGGAATTGCAGCCAGTGCTCTTAACCACTGAGCCATCTCTCTTCCTTAACTTGCTTTCTTACACAACCCAGGACTACTTGCCCAGGAGTGGCACTTTCTACAGTGGATTGGGCCCTCCAGAATCAGTCATTAGTCAAGAAAATGCCCCATAGATATACCCAGAGGCCAGTCTTACAAGTCAGTTTCCCAATTTGGGTTCCCCTTCCCAGGTGATTGGTATGTGTTGAGTCCATGTCCTTCTTTTATTTCTAATGTCTTCTAAGTTTCTATTAGAGGTACTAAAAAGAACAAAGTTGCACAGAGGGTTTTAAAAGTGTTATTTATATATAGGCATTTGTGTGCAATTGCCGTAGAACTACTTCATGGGCAGGGCACTGACTATGGGGATAGGAAGGAAGTAAAGAGCCTTGAACCATTGTTTCACGGGATTTGGGTTTTGGACTGTTTTCCTTTCTCTCTCCCTCCTTATTATACCTCTGCTTTTTTTATTTTTTAACTTTCTCTCTTCTCCCTACTTGTTTGTTTGTTTTTAAAGATAATGGTCTCATGTAGCCCATGCTTGCTTCAAATTCACTGTGTGACCAAGGATAACCTTGAACTGACCCTCCTGTCTACTCCTAAGTGCTAAAGTTGTAGGCATCCACCTCCACCTCCACCCTTGGTCTCATTCTCCCTGCTGATAAGTTGTCCTTTTGTCTGAGCTGTTCACCCTGAGTCCGACAGTTGCTTTCCCTCATGTTCATTGTGTGGCTTGTAGTGACATTAGAACATCTGGTTTTCTTCACCCAAAGCTGCTCTTAAATGGGGATTCCCAAGTGTTAAGTTTGGGGGTGGTTTTCAATGGGAGATTATGCAATAATTGACTGTCCCAGTCTGCCTGGGTGAGCAGTGGTCTCCCACACAGAGACTGTTGAGCAACAGACGCTTGCACACCTAGACAGTTAAACACTTTGACTCCAGGCATACCCCATGTGTACCCTCAAGTATCAGCTGTGTTGACAGCCAGGTTCCCAATAGCAAGGCCCATGGGGCGCTGCTCCCAGCTCCAGTCTATTTCCTGGTATAGTTTCTCAGGGTTAAAGCACACTGCTCACCGGAACGTTCCACAGTAATGGAAATGCATAGACCCTTCTGCTCCAAGATGGTAACTGCAGCCATATGTGAGCATTGAGTACTTGAAATGTGGATAGTAGGACTAAGGTATTGTGTGTGTGTGTGTGTGTGTGTGTGTGTGTGTGTGTGTGTGTGTGTGTGTGTTCATGTTCGTGTTCAAGACAGTTTCTCTGTGTAGTTTCTCTGTGTAGCCCTGACTAACCTGGAACTCACTTTGTAAACCAGGCTGCCTCAAACTCAGGGATTTAAACCCTCATTCCACTCCTATCTCCATTAAGCCCATAATGTCTCTGTTTAACAAACCTAGCCAAGTTTCCAGCAAGAGAGAGGTTCTGGTTCAAAGGTATGGTATGACTCCTGCTCCTCTAGCTTTGCTGCCACAGCTGTACTCCGCTCTTTGTGAGCGTCAGAGATGCGGCTTTAAAAGCTGCAGACACTTCAGTCTTTTTGATGATCCAAGTTGCAAGGACCTGGAATACCATATCTAGAGTACAAGCACTGCTTGGCAGACATGGATATTGTACTTATTCCATAGTCTCTTCAAGAGTTCTGCTCTGTATAATATGTCTTGTGTTTAGGGAAGGTGTGTTCATTGACCCTGACTGATTTTTCTATTAATAATCAAGATAAGTCACTGAGTTTAGGAGGCCCTAATTTATTGGTGGAGTAAAGAACAGCATGACATTTTCATCTCGGCCTTGCTTCCAGCAGCCAAATCAAAGAGTTTAAAGAACTCTTGATGCCTCTGAAAAAACTTTCATTGCTGGAGTGTCTCCATGTTTCATGAAGTCCTGTGACTCCTGCAACTCCCCCACCCAATGTAGTCCTATATTTCTTACACCATCATTAGATTTCTTTGTGTTGGTTGTTAATGTTAGAGGAGAGTTTGGCTTCAGATAGAAGGTACAGTAATAACATGAGTTCTGATTCTGGGAAAATACTTAATGTATTTATACAAAGGACACGACAATTAAGGCAAGGAATAAGGCTGTGGTATCTCAATAATTCCACTGTGGGCAAAGAATCTTGCCTGGAGGGGATTTTTCTTTAACTCTCATGAAGAAACACAGCTGGAAATTTCACTCTCTGCCAAAGACTTTGATGTTTGAGTAGTGGGGTCAGAGTCTGGGTGTGGGACATGAAAAAACACAAGGGTCTGGCTTCTTGTAGGACAGGCTCTATTGTGAGGGGTCCTGCCCCTACCTTTCCCAGGGTACTCTTGAGGAGAGAGGGGTAAGAAACTTGTAGATAGAATGATAGGCTAGCCATTGAGGGGAAAGAGAAACACAGGATAGCTTCGGGAGGACCTGGGTCAATACCCAATGGCTCAGAACTTTATTCGAGAGGGCTTTTTATAACAATGCCACGGGGCGAGGCAAAAGACCTCCCCCTTGCTAGATACAGCCAAGTGTAGACACTTCCAAACACCTGGTACCCAGGCCTGTGGTCCAATCATCTGCTTATGCAGTCCTGCTGGGTAAAGAAGCTCAGATCTCACTAGGAAACTTCTGTGGGCTTCCACACTTTTATCAGCACCAAGTATTCATTTATTCCCCTCCTTGTGCTCCAGGAGTGGCCACAGGACTGTAGTATCTCCATCTATATGAGTATGAGGATGGCAGTGCTAAGGTAGATTGCACCTGAGCTGGTGACTGTCTAGTACTAAGGAATCCAAAGGACATGTTAGATCCCTCTCGTTTTTTTCTACCATATTTTTGAGGTCACTTCATTCTGCTGAGTTCTGTATGGATGGCATACCAAGCTTTATGGAGCTTGTTATGAAACACTCAGCAAAGTCACCCTGGTCTTTAAGCTTAGAGGGTAATGAAAGCGTTCTCTCCTAGGGGTGGTATGGAGGTGGTATTTGTTTCTGGAAGCCATCTTGTTGACTGTTCTACCTTGTGAGTCTTTTCTAGCTCATGTGGTGATCTGGTGAGTTGTTGCTTTGGTTTCTACCCTATAGGAATTCTGGCCAGGCTCTGTGCACTGCAAGGTTGTATCAGGGTCTTAGGAAAAAAACAATAGGTGATTGTCACTGGCTGATCATGTGGGGACAGGCACCTGCCAGAGCCCTCAGTTGGGATTTCACTGCACTTCTTTGTACTCTTTGCTCTTATTTACCTCAGGAGCACCGGGGTGGTTGGATGCCATAGTCTCCCCTGTACCCTTTTAGCTTCTGAGCTTTCTGCCTATGTTCTGACTTCTACTGGGAATGGAATTACAATTCTTAATGAATTATAGATTTGTATGAGAAGAGAAAAGAGCGGTTGTTCTATACAGTGTGCTGTAAGGGCAGAGGTGAGCATATTCTAAGACTTCTTCAGGAGAATTCTATTTCCAGAAGTAATGTATATTTACATTGTTTTATTTGTGGTTTTTTTTTTTCCTTTTAACTCAGAAAAAAACATTTTCTAACTTTAGGAAACATTTTATTAATGGCCTGTTACAGCTGGTCACACTGTTCTGTCACTCTGAGGGTGAATGAACCCACCTGTGCCTTTCTGATGGTGCCTTTTGCAGCTGACATGGTCCCTGTCCTGAATGGTTTTGTAAACTCTGTAGCATTATGGTGGCCAAGTTTCACAAGTGCCCTGTTTAACTGGCCTAGAGACTGGTGGCACAGTGCTGCTAGAGACTCCAGGTGAGGAGAGGCTACTTCCCTGAGCTCCAGTTGTCTGCCTCCTACTGTTCATAAACTCACTGGAGTTTATGAACAGATTGGAGCAGCAGGGGTCTTGGTCATGCTATGAACTTGTGGGTTTTAAATGAACACGTTTCACTCACTGCTATGCTTGTTGGGTGCTGGAGGGAGGGGCCTGGAAGTTAGTGACAACTGGCTTAGTTTTTGGGTCTTGATCTGAGAAAGCTGATAGCCTGCCCCATAGATGAGGTGATCTAAGGCTCCATAGGCAGGTAATACCAAAGTGAGCCAAGTTCTCTGAGATTATCTTAGCTGATTTATTCAGGCTACTGAGGACTTGAGAAGTTTTCATTTGTGTGTTCCCTGCTTCTTATGTACTATTATACTTGAAATCTGTGGCTATAGGCTGCTAGTCTGAATATCATTTTGAACTGGTTAAATAGTAAACTTAATAAGGTAAGTACCATGACTGCCTCTTGCTGTGGTGCCTGAGAGCTCTCTGAGAGTGTGTGACCAATATTTATGAACATCTGCCACCCCCTCCTGCACCAGTGACCTGGCTGTCGGTCTGTCAGAGCTGAATTACAGAGTGAACTCATTAATTAGATTTATCTGCCCTGCCACACTGCCCTTGTGCCTGAAAGCTGGACTTACCTGAAGGCACGTGTATTCTTGGCTGCCATCAGGCATGCTGTCACCATGTTAAAAGTTGGAATACGTCATTTTTTTTTCCTCCAGAGAATAAAATCATCCTCCTGGGACTTTGTTTTCCCTCTGAAGTGTTGAGTGCAGATTGTGTGATGGTGTCAGCAGTGTCTCCCTGTGTCTCTAGGGCTGTGGGATGTAGGTGACAGCTGGGCTGCCAGGCTTGGTCACCGTTCTGTCTTGAAAACTGGGCTCTCTTGAATAGAGGTAAAAGGGCGGGTGTGGGGTCATTGTATTTCAGGTGATTTTTAAAGAGGCTGTGCATTGATCCTATGGGGTTAGCTGAACACTGTTTTAGAGATTATCTTTGATTGTTAAGTATTGTCATTTTGGAAATACAGAGGGAAAAAGTTCTAATGGCAATCACCTATTTTCTTCCTACAAGAGAGTCACTGATAGATTTTGGAAGACTTCATTTCAGTCTTTGTTTTTAATGTGTGTAAAAAACTTTATATGAAATTTAAAATCATCATTGTATATCATGGTTGTTGGAGTGATTTTTGTATAACAATACCATGGTTATTTACCCTTATCATCAACCACTTTAAAATACTAGTTTTTTGTGACTGATACCATATTAATACCATAGATTATTTTGGATGTCACTGATGTTTTCTTATTAGGAACTACAGTGTGGTCAAAGAATAAGAGGAAAACAATTGTGTCTAAGGTGCAGATCCAAATGATAACGTTTTGAATGTTCAATGACTTGAAGTCCAGGCAGATCAAAAGATCCTGGAAATCCTTTATCTGTGAAGGGAGGAAAGATAGCAGGATAGGGTCTGTACTCCAGCCGCCCTGTGAGCACCCTTTGGCAGTTCCCTGGATAACCCACTAAACATAACAAAGCTGGGAAAAAGTGCATGTGTTCCATGGCATCTCCATAAGTACTATCGCTTTTCATATAAATAAAGAGTATTGCATATATACACCCAGAAGTAAGAAAGGAAATAAATTGGTATTGAGGCCTCTTAGGTCCATGCCTGTCAGTCCAGCCATTATAGCCATACTTTGGTTAAGCATGCACAGGCTCATCTGACTGTCTCCTTTGTTTTGTAGATTGTTTGCTGCATGAGGAGAACTTCTCGGTGAGGTGCCCCAAGCACAAGGTGAGTCATACATCTCTGCACTCAGAGTGGGGCTGGTTGTGTAACTGGAGAATAGGGGTAGCTTACCTTGAAAGATTGAAAGCCCCAAACACTGGAAGACTTCGCCCATGTCTGTCCAACATATACCTCTAGCTGAAAGCCTTCTCCTAGCCTTTGGAAGGTAGAGAGGCACAAAGCTGAAGGAATCCCTGGGGCATGGGGCCAACACCCTTCATGGTAGGATGGGAAGAGGTATGGTGTTTTGAGAGGTATGTCTGTTCATTACAAGAAATTAGGAGATCAGACTCAGTGAAACTATTACTGCTTTCTATTTGAATTCAGTAGAACTCCATCCAATTCGTGGATCAGTTCATAATGAGCTGCTGCAAGGTCTGGTATGGAAACCTTTCTTGGACTAGGAAATAGAGCCAACTATTTGGCTAGAGCAGAAGCAACCCAACAATGTTTAGGTGATGGGCTGCCACTGGTCCATTTCCCAGTGTGTTTAAGTGATGCTTTCATGGTCATTTTCTTTTAGGAAAGTTGGAAAGATGAGACAAGTAACTCATTTCACACAAGGCAGGATGGGGTGAAGGAGGGGAGGGTCAGGGTGGGGAGCACTGCTGCCCATGTCTCCTGCACTTGCTCCTGTCTAGCTAAGGTTACACTGACACCTAGTGGTCAGTCCCCAAATAGGGCCAGAAAAAAACAAAAGGAGTCATCTGTAGAAGACTGTTCTCAGAATGCTCCTGGCAGATTCTTACGCTTTCTTTTAAGAATACTTTTCAGAGGTTGATTTTAGGATCAGATAATATTCTTTTTATTTTTATTTATCACATTTTGCCTCAGAAAAGCCCAGTTCTGGGTGTCTCCTGTTTGTCATTCAGTACTGACTCTGCTTTTTATTTCCTTTTCCATGTGCCATTCCTGTCCTTACCGCTACCCGCCCTGGTTCCCACACTGTATTTTCTGTTCTGTCCTTTTGTCTTGTCTCCCCTTGGCTTTGGCCGGCATCAGCCTCCCCTTCCGTGCCCTCTCCCCCCCTTGCAGAACAAGACCGCGAAAGGCAGCCTCAGCACAGAGCAGTCGGAGCGGGGGTGAGGGGGGCAGTGTGCACGTGGGAATGGACAGCAAGCACAGGTGAGTTGGGGCCTGCTGGGCTCCCACCACCTCCTCACCCAGCTCCATGTGTGTCCTGGCCTCTGGCCTCTTACGGCCACAGGCTGCACCACCAGCATTTAGTCATGTGCATGAATAAAACCAGGAAAAAAGAGTTTCCCATTTGTTATTTAGCTTCCTGAATGTCTACAGGAAGGTGGTAGAGGCTTCAGAACTGTCCACTGCCAATTGGAGTCAGGACAACTTTTCCTGAAGTTAGCCCTTTAGTGAAGAGTTGATGAATGAGCCCATGGGT
This sequence comes from Peromyscus leucopus, assembly GCF_004664715.2. Lineage (NCBI taxonomy): Eukaryota > Metazoa > Chordata > Mammalia > Rodentia > Cricetidae > Peromyscus > Peromyscus leucopus. Next base: position 39,553,438 of record NC_051080.1, on the reverse strand, counting down.
GTTGACCTAAAGGCAAAGCTTCTAGGACAATTGTACAGGTGGGGATCACCTGCCAGCAGCCCACTCTTTTGACGCTGTCTTAAAGAAGTCGAACTAGAGCTCACTTAAAAATTATTTTTGAGTAAGGCTTATTATATACTATGTTTTCTTTTGGGGGAAAAAAACCCAGAATAGTCTCAGAATTTTATTATTTGTAATACCACCTCAGTACTGTGAAGAATTCCTTTTTATAAAAAGGATAAAGAGAAGGAAAATTCAGAGATTTAGTGGATTTTATCATCCAGTTTAATTATATTTTTAACATTGTCAGGAGATTAAATTGATTGTAGTGTCATTGTGCAGCCATGAGAATGCGGTTTAGAGGATATGGGCCCTGGCAGCTTGGTTCATCCTTCCTGCTCTGCTCTGTAACTGCGATGAAAAAGAGTAGGGTGTAAAGAGAACAGAAGTGTCATGACCTGGCCCTTGCTACAGTGGGCAGAGGTGCTGCTAGCTGTATGGTGTATTCTCTGAGGGATCGTTTTCTAAATGGGGGTTCTCTGCTCCCACAGACACAACAGAACTATTCTCTGTGGAGTGTGCCCTCTCCCTGATTACAGCTGGGAGGTTTTTGCCATTTTCTGGAAAAATCATTGTTAATTTGAAGAAAAGTTGAATTCATCTGAGAGTATGTGGTTTTCCTCTTCCAAGAAAACGTTTAATTGGTGGTTCAGGTACTAACTTCAGAGAAGGCTGTTTATACCCTTCTGTGGGTAGTCTGCATTCAAGTGTGGGCTCCCTGGTGGGGATGCTGAGTGCTTTGCTGGGTTTTTTGTTGTTGTTGTTGTTGTTTGTTTGCTTTCCCCTCTGCCTCTTCCAGGGAGTAGGGTTGGCAGTGCCTGGAGCAGAACACAGTGTGAAAAGGGGAATGGGAACCATTTTACTTGTTCTTGGGGCACAAGACCCAAACAGAAGATGACTGTGAACTAACAAAAAGTCACTGTCAGCTCTGTGTTTCTAGAAGCTGCTGAGCTGTACAAGCTGCACAAAGTCTTGATACAGTGCTGTAGACCTCAGGACAAAGTGGTGGGGAGATATATATGGTTTTTGGAGAATTGTTTGTATTGGCCTTCAGTGGGACTCATGGGCTTAAATGCCACTGTGCGTAAGTAGGCTCTGCAGTCTCTGTAAGTGCCTCTATATTGGCCCTGATGGTTGGAGTCAAACTCTTAAAGGGACCTTGGGGTAGATTCCTGAAGTAAGTGTCCTAGAAGGCTTCGCTGGGGTAAAAGTGGGTTCATTTGGAACATGGTTTTGTCCTGAATTCCAGCCTGAGTTTTAGAAAATCTGGACCTTGGTAACTCATCTCTTGGGGGTCTTAGTCTTCATCCTTACTCATTCTTAGATTCTTCCAGCTCTAGACTGGAAGCAGAATGGTGAGTTTTCCCTCTGTCCTTTCTGGGCTGGTATCTGGCCATAATAGACTCCTGACCCCCTTGTGGAGATGGACCTCAAGTCTGTTGAGGTTTGTAGCCGTCACCTATTGAGTAAATTAATAGACCCTGTGTCCAGTTTTAATATCTGGAATAGTCTCTTCATAAATTCTTCCTACAATGAAAAAAATTTTTCAAGGTTTGTCTGTTCAGTTGGTACATTGAGGTCAGTCAGTGTCCTTCAGAGGCCAAACAATTACTGAAGCCTCAGTGGTCAGGGCAGAAACAAACCACTGTCTTCAAGGGGTACTCGTGCTCAGGATGGTCACTATTAATGGGGATCTACACAAAGCAGAGAAGAGACAGTAAGTGTGCGTATGTGTCCTGACCTACTGGTACCCCATCTTCTCACACAGAATAGTGAGAAGGGGGCTGTGTGACTGAGGTTAAAGCTACTTAGTATCTCTAGACTTCCGTTTCCTATGTAAAGAAAGAACAGTGATGAACTCGGGAGGATTTGACAAGGCTGTGGCAAGTACAGAGTATACCAGGCCACTGCATGCTACCTAGCTGTGTGTTTCTGATAGCTACAACTGCTCTATCTAGCAGAAAATACCCAGCACTAGGGACTAGAAGATGTTGCTCCAACATGTGAGGTTTGTACACTTGTCCCCACCAGCCTAAGAGTGTAAGTGAGGTAAAGTCTTTGACTTCTTTCCCAGTAGGCCATGTCCCATCCATTTCTAGGGATAAGAAAGCATCCTGTCATGGTAGGCCTGTGATGTTAAGATTGTTACACTCGCCAGGCAATGTAACACCTTTAATCCCAGCACTTGGGAGACAGAGGCAGGTGGATCTCTGTGAGTTTGGGGCCAGCCTGATCTACAGAGCTAGTTCTAGGACAGCCTGGTCTACAGAGCTAGTTCTAGGACAGCCAAGGCTACACAAAGAAACCCTCTAGGAAAACAAACAAGCAAAAATCGATACTCTCTGGCTTCATTGCCGGTTTAGACAGTCTTTTGACAGAAGGACCCCTGAACGTGGCTTCCCTGCTGTGTGGTCCCTGAGATGTAGTAGATAGGGAACAGAAACCATCATTTGAAGTGATGTTCTGTCCTGGGTGCTAGGAATGCCAACTATCCATATATACCTAGCAGCATGCAGCCGATCTACAGATGATGAGTGCCACCCCAACCCTAGGTTCTTCCAGGGAAGTGCTGCTGGGGTTACACCTCTAAAAGGAGACCCTAAATCTATCACATCTCCCCTATACCGTAAATCAATACTGAATCAGAATTTGATCCCTTTTCAAGTAGGGACCACATGTACTTCAGAGAAGAGACTGCCTCTGTATCCTGGCATAGTTGAGCTGAGTGATGCCTGTTGCAGTTGGGAGACAGGCTTGAGTTTGGTGGAGAAGGATACTAAAGGAAGCCCTCTCAGTTTCAGGCCACGGGGTAGGTAGGAGAGTCCAAAGAGAACCCTGTGCTCTACCTGCTGAGCATCAAGGTGCTTATTGTTTTGTGGTTGTGGAGGTAGAAGCTGAGTTCCACATAATAGTTCTGCTACTGAGCTACCCTTATCACATTCCCGTTCTTAGTGATAGTCATTTTGGTTTTTCAAGATCCCCTTCCCTTATTCCTTCAACTGCTATGATTACAGATGGTAGCCACATGCCCAGTGGGATTTAAAGAGAATATTGATCATCTTAGGTTGGAATGGCAGAAAACTCACCTGAAGCCTAGTTGTTACCTCTTGTCAGCCATGTCTCATGCAATGAAATACAGTTTCTGGATCCTAGTTAGCAAAGGATTAGCTAGCGGTAAACCCAAGTCCTGCATTGAACTAGCCACATGCCTGGGCTGCAAGTGTCACTCCCCTGAACTTGAGCTCCAGCTTCCCAGGGCTGGAGTCTTCGGCTTCATTACACTGCTGTCTCTGCAAAGAGCCTTTCTCCTTGGGCTTTTTATAAAGCTTTTAGCAAGGGCAGGTGTGTGCATGTGTGTTTATGAATGGCGCATTCTTAGGTCCTGCACACGTACCAGCCTTAGTTGTTGCTTGTTGGTAAGCTTTGTGGAGGCAGGCATGAGACAGTAAGCCTGGTTTTTCCTGAAGGTTATCCATTGGTGGCGAGAACAAGAGAGACTTGAGGAAGAGACAAAGAGGAAGATGCAGAGAGTCCAGTGATTGGCAGGAAGCAAGGATGAGAGAGGCTTGCCATCAACAGTAGTGTAATTTTTGGTGTAATTTTTCTGGACTAAGGCCTTGGAAACTGTTGTGTCTCCCTGAGCCCTTCTCACATAAGGCAGACCATGAGACACTCCTTAGAGTCCATTGAACAATCCATTTGCCCTACATGGGTCTTAAGAACAACCTCTGAAACCTGAAATGGTAGAAAAGAGAAGCCCAGGGACCTTGAGCACCTCACGTTTCTGAGTTAGCAGAATTAAAACCTCCAGCTTTGTTTAAGCCCCAGAAAATGGGCCAGGCCCTGTCCCACCTCCCCATCAGAGGCTCTGGGAAGTGTTATTTGCATGAAGAACAGACTCAGCTAGAGACAAATGAGACATAGTTGTGGATGATCTTTTTGTAATTTGGATGGGTGTTCTACATTTCAGTGACAACAGGATACTGTCAGCCACTTTATGAGGACTGAGCCTTGCCACAAGGTGCTGAGCCAACCACAGGCCCTCGGTGCTTAATATGCTGGCAAAGATTCTCACACTACACTCACAAACATGGCCCAGCCATGGAGGTCAAGGAATCTTCTGTTCTTCAGCTTAAATCACTGCTGCCTTTGCCCATGTTTGGTCCAAAGCCACATGATAGTGCTGGCATTGATTTTGGATGTGTTCAAAATCAGCAGCCATCTACAGAAAGGTCTGAGCGTAAGATCCTTATCGAAAGCTGTATTCTCCCATTACTACCACAGCTGTGCTGAAACCATATAGACCTTCCCAGCACCCAGTGTCTTCTGTTTGTTTTCCAGGTGAGACTGTGGAGATGAGAAGGTGGTGGACACACATGATGGAATGGAATCCTCCTGCTGTGCGACCCCGCCCCGCCCGCCCCGCCCTGCCCTGCACCCCCACTGCGCCTGCCCATGCCAGCACTTCCTTCCTATGTTCTCACATCACACTCAAACTGGTGACACCACAGGAAAGAAAGACACAAGATGTTGGAATGGCTGTTTCCATGGACACAATCTCCATAGTGACAATATGGGGGAGGGGGGAGGGGTGGGCTGACGGGGAAGGGGGGGTTAAAAGGGAGGGATAAAAAATATATATATATAAATCTATTTTTAGTCTGGAAAGACTTTGTTTAAATGAAAGGTGCGCTATCCCTTTTGATTCTATTTTAAAATTATCTAGTTAACTCAAAATTTGTTCCAATGACAATGAAATTTAAATGTGAAATTGAACTGAACAAACTCATCTCATAAAAGATGGGGGTGTGGCTTTGATCTTTAGCCTGTCTCACAATTCAGTGAACACTAGACCCAGAACTGAAAGAGCAGACAAATAACAGCCACCTTCCTCTGTCAGTCTGTCTCACAGGGGAAGTTTGTGGGGGAGGGCAGAATGGGGATGGTCATTTTCAAAAGTGGGGGAATGATGTTTAAACACAAAAATAAATTTTTTCCTTTCCAGAAACACTATTTATTTATTTTTATTTTTTTTTCTTTTTTGGGGGGTGGTGGTGGAATTGGTAGATGCCCCAAGGTCATGGCTGTGTCCTGGATCACTGTGGCCCCACCAGATAGGTAGAGTAGCCCCACAGCAACAGGTATACTTAAGGAATGGCTTACCTCTGGCGCCCTCTTTCCTGGACACATTCCATGTAGCCGGGACCCATGGGGACCCACAGGATCCATGGAACCCACAGAGGCCCAGGCCTCTGCTGCTAAAACAGGCCAGGTCGGGGAGAGAACGTGCGAACCATGTAGGTGGGTGAAGCTAACTAGAACCACCCGCTTTAACGCTTTATTGCTTTCTTTCATTTTTATAATGGAAAAGGGGGCTTGTCAGATTTGTGGCCCCATGCTACATGAATCTTTATGTTGTATTGTTTTGTTTTGTAAATTGTATAATTTTTAAATATATGAGTTTTAAAAAAAGAAAAAAGTACAAAAAAAATCTTGTTAAGGCCTTAAGAAGGGATATGTGCATCTTTCAGGGGTCACTCTGCCATGGGGATAAAATAGCTGTTTTACAAACAGTTTTATTTAAAAAAACAAAAATCAAAAAAAATCAAAAAAAAATCAAAAACATAATAAACTTCATTTTAACCTTGTGTCTTTTTTCATTTACTCTAAGTGAATGTGTGTCTTCCTTCTCTAGGATCAGCTTCCCAAAGGGGACCTTGACTCGGTTCCCCAGCAGGCCACCACCAGTCCTTTTTTCCCCAGCTAGGGGTCCTTGGCAGCAGAGTCTGATACCAAATCCAGGGTTCTTTTCTGCCCTTTGTGGGGCCATTCTGACTTTTTGAAGTTGACATGAGGGCATATTCCCAATCAGCACTAATATGAAGGATTATAAAAGTATAATGCAGTGTTAATGGACTTTTTTTTCAAAGAGAACAGAAGAAATATTGGAAGTACTGTTTTGAGATGGAAGTAAGCAATTATAAATGAGTTCTAGTGTGCTCATCAATTTGGGGCTGCAGAAATGGCATGTTAATTTTGCTTTAATGGCTGTGTCCAGCAGTGTGGTCCATTTCTCATCTCACCTGCCTGGATGGTGGTGTGAGTGTGAGTGGTAGTGTGCTACATGAGCCACGGGGCCATGTGTGGGCAGCTGGGCAAGGCCTGAATGCAAATGAGGGCTTTGAGCTGGTTGGCATCTCCTGATGGTAACCTGGATTAACACAGTTAAAATGCAATTGATAGACTTCTAGTGTCAAGGACAAAGTCATAACACTTGAAAAATATGTATCTTGAGGAAAATACTTTCCTGCAGCAGATGTTTGTCACTTTGCCTTTTGTTCTTTGGTTCCCTTTCCACTTGATGATGATGCCTGAGCACAGGCTCAGTCGTGATTGTTCTACATCTTTCCTTAACGTGGATTCGGAAACGTCTCTTGAGGTGGGCAGTGGCCTGGCTCAGTTCCTCCTGATGACAGTTCCTGATGTTTGCAGTGCCTTAGTGACTGTGCCTCTCAGCTTCTGCAGTTTCTAAGGTCAGTACGTGTGTGTTGTAATAGATTTTTAAAGAGCAGTTTTGGTTGACTGTGGTATTGAACGGAAGATAAGCTCCTGTGTACCCACATCCTCCAGATACGTGCTGCCTGTACCATTATCGATGTCCCCACCGGAGTAGCTGTGAGTGATGAACCTACATGATATCTCATCATCACCCATTATGTCTGCAGTTTCTCTCAGGGTTTGCTCCTGGCGCTTGTACACTTTATGGATTTACACAAATTTATGACACCATGTACCCCCATTACAGTCTCTTACAGGACTGTTTGCTATCCTAAAACAAATGTGCCAACTGTTCTTCCCCTTCCTCCCCAGACCTGACAGCCACAGATCTTTTTATCACCTTTGTAGTTTTTCTTTTTCTAAAGTGTCATATAGTTAGAGAATACAGTATATAACCGTTTCAGATTGGCTGCTTCAAATTTAGTGATACACATTTATGGTTTTTTCATATATTTATGGCTACACAGCTCATTCCTTTGCTGCTGCCAAAAAAATACTCCATTGTCTAGATATGCCCAGTTTTTCCAGTTAACTGTTTGCCAAAGGACGTCTTGATTGCTTCCAATTTGGGCAATTGTGAGTGGAGCTGCCATAAATACTGTGTGGGTTCCTGTGTAGGCATAAGTTTTCAGATTAATGTATCATGTGGTAAGGATATGTTTTGTTGTAAGCAACTGCTAAACTGCTTTCCAAATGAATATACCATTTTACGTTCTCATGATCCATGAATGGGAGTTCCTGTTGATTTACATCCTCACCAGCATCTGGGGTTATCCTTTATGTTGACCATGCTGATAGGTATGTTGTAGCTTCTTTTCAATAGTCTTTCAAAACTTTTATTTCATTCTACCTATATGGAAGTTGTGCCTGCATGTAGGGCTATGTGCCACTTACTTGTGTGCCTAGTACCCGTGGGGGCCAGAAGAGGGCAGAAGATCCTTTGGAACTGAGGTTACAGACTGGTGTGAGCTGATAATGTGGGTGCTGGGAACTGAACTGAAGTCCTCTGGGAGATTAGTGCTCTTAGCCATTGAGCCATCTTTTCAGCCCCTCTTTTAAGTATATATTAAAATTACAGACTTGTGATATTTTTAAAATTATGTACATCCTAACCATGGTGTATATATATTTCAGTAGTATTGAATTTATGCATTAAGTTATGCAGCTAATATCCACATTTTTTCCATCTTGCAAAACAAACTGCTCATTAAACAATTCCGATTTTGGTCCTACTTGGCAGGTTTCTCTTTCTAGTGTTTCACTGTCTTTAATCTCTGGCTCCCCCCAGTGATAGTTGTTGGGACTGCATCTCAAGAGGCTGCCCGCCTCTTTTATTTGGCACTCTTGGGGAGGAGCTGTGAGTTGGAAGTTTCCTCCCAATGACATAGCTGTGCCTGACAAAGGAAAACATCAGAAAAATGCTCAAGCCTTACTCCTCTTAATGAACCTGTGCTGGCTGGCTAAAACAGCTCCACAAGAGGGGGTCTTACAGGGTTCCCTGTGGAGCCTGTAGAGCTCAGGTGTAGACTTAATCCACCTTATTGCTACAGTGTTTTGAGGTTCAGTCTCTCATGACAATGTCCAGAGGGTTCACAGTACATTGTGCATTGTACCCCATGACATGGGTCCCAGATCCTGGGCAACTTGAATTTTTCTAAAACACTAAATTTGTACTGGTCATCCGTAGACGATCACGTGCAAGCTGTGCAGAGCTGCAGCTCAGAGCAAGTAGTATTGCAGTGTAGTGTGATACCACATTTCCTTGACGTCACCTCTACTCTTGTACTGTGAGGACTCTGGGGAGGCCTGATGAGTTGGCATGTGCAGTGGGAACAGCAGTGCCTGGCACATAATCCTCAGAAGACACAAGCCTCCTTTAATTTTCTATGTGGCTGGCCCAATCCTAACAACAGGCCTCTGGCATAAGGGGAATACCATTCTCCATATCCCCTTTAAAGTGACTTTGCAGTGGGCTTGACACATAAGAAGTAAAGGTAAATGAAGACTGATCTCCATTGAAAAGTACCTGGACCACCCTTGTAGATTTCACAAAGTTCTCTGACAAGTTTCTCAGCCTTCTGTTTACAGATCTTGGAAGTCTCCAGATGAGTCTTGGTTTCCTAATCAACTGAGTGACTTCAGACTTATTCTAAAGATTACATAAGCTCCAGCTACTTTCCTCCCACTGCCCTTTGCTTGTCCACACAGTTAACAGTACTTGTTGCCATAACGAGGCATCTTAGCCTTTACCTCCCATTAGTTCCTCTGCAAACAGGAGAGCCAGAGGTGCTTGGGCCATGGAGGCTAGTCTTCCCAGCCTGTTCTCCCTCCTTCCACTGTCTCCTCCGGCATGACAGTTAACAGCTTGCCTCAACACAAGAGAACAAGGGCTGTCTTGGCTCCTTCATAAGGAACAAACATCACCTAGGCAATGTTACTATTTCCTTCTTTATCCTAGGTGGCTGAGGTGAGGACCAGGAAGTGTTCTCAGAGAATCTAGGAGGCAGCCATGGGCCTACAGACTGGGTTGTGGCCTCTGGCCGTATTCAGAGCCCTTTTTCTGCTGCTGGTGGACTGGCACTAGCACTGAACTGCCCACTACCCTCCAAGCCTTGTGCCACGTCCTGAGTTGGGCAGCCTACTGCAAGTAGAGTTTGAGAACATACCTTATAGCTAGTACAAAGTGGAGGGGCGTTGGTAATAGAAGGCAGCAGAGGTCACAGTGCCCTTAGTAACACAATGAATCCACACACACCCACCCACCCCAAGAAATAGGGATTATAGGACCTGAAGACAATATGCACTTTCCAAAAGCAGAAGTAGAGAAGGACAAAGACCAAGATGTGGGGCAAACTTTCTGATTTGGGATCCAGTCAGACACAGCAGACATCATGACGGCTTAAGTCCTTGATCCCATCAAAGGATAAGGGTCTTGGTGGAGTGATGTCAGGGTCTAGAGAAGCATTTCAGTCAGGAAACTGGAAAGAGGTGCTGTGGCTGATCAGATCTCAATGTTATGTAGGGCTTGTACCTCAAGGAATTGAGGACAGGTGTACTGGTTCTGGCAAGGTCACTGCTGGGTAATAACATCTAGTATCAGCCCTTTGCTAAACTTAGATGATAACTTCCCAGCTACATGGCAGCAGATCTCAGGCTGGGGAAGCAGCTCAGTGATAGAGCATTTGCTTTGCATATCTGAAGCCCTGGGTTCAGTAGCACGCAACACACACAGCAAAGCTCATGTGACAGGTCTGGTCCATATGTCTGCAGGGGAATCTTCTCTTGGTAAGTGCTCTGATCTTCCACTTCAGCTGCAGCATTGCTTCAGAGAGGTGACCAGCCTACAGGTAGCCTGGAAGCCAGTAGCTGTGATCAACAGACAAGAAACCATGCAGGAGGTGCTGGTAAATGTGGAGAAGACACCTTAGACCACCTACCAATTCCATCCAAAGGCAAGGAGCTGGGTGTGAGTGTGGGTGGCAAAAATGGCACGAAGGGTCAGTGACCTGAGACATGGGTATGGTGATGTAGTCAATAACAATAAAAGCCATTGGGTTCTACAGTGGAGCCTACAAAAGAGATGTTGAAGGAAGGGGGTAGGCCTCAGGGTAGTGCTGAACCCAGAGGAGAGATGTTGGGAGTAAAATGCACCACGAGGTATACTTGCTCACATGCACGCCATTCATGGGACCCTGTCTTAGAGTTTCTATTGTTGCGAAGGGAGACTATGACCATGGCAACTCTTACAAAGGAATACATTTAATTTCGGCTGACTTACAGTTCAGAGATGCAGTCCATTATCGTGATGGAAAGCATGTCAGCATGCTGGCAACATGGTGCTGGAGAGGTAACCAAGAACTCTACATCTGGGTCCACAGGCAGCAAGAGAGTGGGACACACTGGGCCTAACTTGGGCATCTGAAACCTCAAAGTTTGCCCCTCGTGGTGCACACTTCCTCCAAGAGCACACCTACTCCAACAAGTACTCAACAAGGTCACACCTAATAGTGCTACTCCCTCTGAGCCTACGGGGAGCATTTTCATTCAAACCATCACATATCCCATGGACCAGAAGTGACAAGAGCAGCAGGTATGTGCTGACCCTACACAGCTTAAGCCTGGGCAAGAAATCACTGGGGCAGTGGATGACAGAATGCCCACTACTTCGATACTAGCTGACAGGCCAGTGGGTGATGGACTAAAGGACACAAGGAAGGGAGGGAGAGGCACCTGAGTATGAGATAAGGTCGACTTAACCCTCCTCCTCACTTTCAAGACACCCATTCAGCCCTAACAGTCCTAAGTCAAACTGCAATGTGTTTTGTCTGTTTAGAGTGTGCTGACACGTTTTGTTAGGATGCCGGATCTGCTGGAAGAAAATACAGAGGTGGAGGTTGGCTTCATCTGCAAGGTACCATACTCAGTGGAGTCTTACATAGAGCCAGCCAGCTCCATGCACCTAGAACATCTCCAGAAGAGAATCTTCAGGCAGGAGGAATGGTGTGGAGCTGCACAGGCAACGGGAAGGAGAGGGACAGCCCAGAGTCGAAGGTTTTAGACAGGACGAGGGTTTGTACTTCCATGTGGTGGTCACACAAGCCTTTGAGATCTGCAGGCTAGAGTAAGTTCTGTTGACAACTTATAAGACTGTAAGGGACCCTGTAGGCTAGAACTGGAGATGAGACCAGTGATGGGTCAGGGAAAATGGATAGGTTAATACTGAACTAAACTGGGAGCTGAGACAGGTCCAAGTGAACAGTGAATACAGGAGCACCCATGCCTTTTCTGGGTGTCACAGGCACTGAATACATTCCTGGTGCTTCTGCACATCCCAGGGCTGCCTGGCAAGGTCTTCCCCAGGCAGAAGGCACTCCTGGCTCCTGCTGGATGAGCTAGTGACGGGACAGAATGACCTGAGATCCTGAATAGCAACCTCAAGACCTTACTAGTGCCTTCCTGGCTGAGATTAAATAAATAAATATAAATAAATAAATAAATAAATAAATAAATAAATAAAATAAATGAGGGGCTGTGGACATCAGTGTCTGGTGGGTTGTAGGCCTATTTATATAGCTAGTAACCTGGCACCTGGCCTGCCTGAAAACAATAAAACAATTATTACAGGACTTCTTCCTTAAGTCTCTAAGCCCACTGTCTGCCTGGCCCAGGATAGGAGGAACCCCAAGAACAACTTTGATGATAGCCAATTTATAGTTGCTGACCTGTTAAGCAGGGATGGTAGCCACCTGACCTGCTGGTTTGGGTTCTTCTGTACATGTTCCTGCCCTTGGATATGTGGTGTAAGACTGGGGCTAGACGTAAAAGTATGGTTACAGTCCCAGAGTTGTGTGACACCTGTGGCTTCTAGCACTGGGTTGGCCCTTATTTCTACAAAAGTGATGGGCATCTTTCACACACAGAAATAAAAGAATTTTGGGGTGAAGTCTTCTATACTTCTCTGAGGGAATACTCTCTCTAGGCTATGCCCAAGAGGAGACTGGTGGTATCATAGGGCAGGTGTGGCCTCCACAGATGGCACACCAGGCCTGCATGCCCTTTACCACTGTCATGATACATAAGGTGCAACACTTTGGAGATAAAATACCAGCAAATTTGTCCCATGTGACACCTTAGGAAATTGAATTATAGGGCTTTCGCATCCTCAAATTAGGCATGGACTCTCCTCCCCAGCATAGCCACACCAAATAAAGGCTATCTCATTCTGGATTTCCAGCATGCTGATATGAGTGCATGCATATATATATACACTGTAGCCATTGCTGACAGAGTCCCCAGGAAGTGTCATAACAAATGAAAGCAAGTTACAGACGAGTTTAGAAAACACTACACACAGATACAGGGTTGAGCAAGGAGAATGACAGGGCTCTTCTAAGGTGGCAAGAAGGCTCTAGGAGAAAAGTTAATGCATATAAACTTAGCAGCTAAGATCTTGGTATTCCCATTGACCCCAGGTTCATACCCTGTGCCTTCTGCTGGAACACATCACCAGCCTGTCCATGGTGCTGAAGAACAAGAGCACCTGGGAGATGCCCCACCCCCTTTTCCATCCTGAACACTTCCTGGAATTCCAGGGCCACCTTATGAAACAAGAAGCAATCATGCCATACTTAGCAGGTGACTGTGGGGTGCCTGTATCCCTGTGCCTATTCCAGGGTGTCTTGGAGGACACAGCCAGATCCTAGGCTGATTGAGAGCCCTACACTCATCCCCAGGCTGGCCTCACATGCCAGAGCTCCTGGCTAACAAAAGCCTTTCCTTTAGTATTTTGGTGCCCACTGAACAGCCCCAGCACCGTGACCATGGCACCCTCACATTTTCAGTTAGCCCAAGCCCCTACCAGCTCTGTAAGTTGTACACAACAGGGATACCAATTCTAGATTGATGTACAATAAACAAGTCTTAAGACAGCCATTTGGTTTCTTGATCTAACCTCAATTTTTGTGTACTAGATTCTCAGACGACAATCTACAACCAACCCTTTCCAACTGTGTCATCCCTCCACAACAGCTTGAATGCTATGAAAAAAGATTACTGTGTCAAGAGCAGTGGCGTAAGCATGCACATGCAGCATGTGAGGCCAGCAGCAGGATAGTTCAAGCTCTAGGGTAGTGGGAGCTGTATAAAGAATTCAAAAGCAGCTCTCACATCATCATCATAATATAAAAATAAAAGGAGGAAGGAAGAAAAGAAAGGGACACCTGTACCGATGTTCAACAAGTGCCAGCTAAACCTGTATCACACATGGACACCCATCAGTGGCTGCTGGGTTGGTTTTGAGCACTGGCTACAGGCAGAAGTCAAGACTCTGGGCAAAGAGAATGGGTTTGTGTGAATTAGTAGGATTCCTGTTTAGATGACAGATATTGGTGATGGTAGTCCTTAAGACCCTGAGATGCCACACATTGCTGAAAGGGCTTACAATTAGAAAAGTTGCTGTCTCAAAGCTAATGAGGAAAATCTGCAGCACTAAAAGGTGACAACAGTCCAGGGAGATGGGCACATTCCTAGCCATCCTGTTTGAAGGTATCTGTCCAGACAGAAGAACATGCTTCCAGCAACCTATGTGACATAGTAAGAGTCACTGGGAAGTTCAAAAGTCTTAGAGTACTGAAAGTTTGGGGTTTGGTAGGGATGGAAGTAAGGAGGACAGTTCTGGAGACATAGAGCACTCCACAGAGCTGACCTTGGTCTCCTTACCCTCTGAGGTCAGACTTCAGCATCCCAAGACTGGCCTAAACAGAATGCCATGACCCACAGCCCAGACTCCTTTTTAAATCTGTATGTCCTAGACACTGGTAAATGTTAGACATTTCCCCATAGTCAGACTGCTCGAGTCAGACACTTATTTTGAAACATACAGGATCAACTCCCAAGTTAACTCTACTGTGTGGACTACCTTCCTTGCTTCCTATAGGAATAATAACATTTTTAGCTTCCATCTCCTCCCCCTATTTTCTAGTGCTGGAGCCAAGTCCTTATATGCAGCAGGATCCTACCAGTGAACCAAATGTAGAATGAATTGTAATTAGTCTTAATAACAAAAACCCAGAGCCAGATATTCGGGTAAATGCTCAAAGGTCAGAGACAAAGGAACGAGCCACAGCCACCTCTCATCTCACCAACTCCTCAGCTGAAATGACTGAGCTCCTGTCTCCTCCCACCTTATATTCCTTTCTCTGCCCAGCCACATTACTTCCTGTCTCAACCTCCCTAGTGCTGACATTAAAGGCATGTGTGCCTCCAAGTACTGGGAACAAAGGCATGAAATCCCAAGAGCTGGGATTAAAGGTGTGTGCCACTACTGCTTGGCTTTGCCCTCTGATCTTCAGGCAAGCTTTATTTGTTATATCATACACAAAATATCAGCATGTCTCCTTTTTTGTCTAAAATAAAAAAGGTTATAACATATAAAAAACTACATACAGTAAGTACAGTAAATATATACAATATATACTCACAATAATATTAATGTCTAGTCCATTAACATTTGACAAATTCAGAGAAGATACTCCATATCTATCCTATCTTGGTGAGTTCAAAAGGTTGTACCTAATTCAATTTCTATTCTAACTTGCATTACCAAAACTGTCTTTTGATGTCTCTCAAGCTTTACAGTTTATACCTCTTTAGTGAGTTTCTTTTCTGGATTTGTTAACAAGGAAAACTATAACTAAACTATCTAGTCTTCAACTCCATCAGAAATATGAGAAGGAAATATTACCTAAATAAACAGGAAGTACAAGCAAGTGATTTCCAAAAAAATTGAGAAATGACAGAAACAGCTGGCTGCCTGAACAGTCACCCAAGGTTCCTCTGCAACATTGGGGCATCCATCTTCAGCCTACAGGCCTAGCATATCTGACAGACTTATCACGAAGCAGGATTTTATGAAGGGCTGTCCTATCTTGTCTTGGCAAAGTTTGGTAGTCCTTTGTTTTGTGTCCTGCTTGTCCCATTTGGACAGCATACTGTCAGTAATTGAGACAAGGTCATTTTCTTGCCCAGTGGCTAACTATTGCCATAAAGAAAGCAAACTTCATGAGTTTCTTTGATGCTCATATGTTGTTGATTGTTTTTGCTCTTTGGGGGGGGGGGCACCACCCAGCTCCCAAATAAATCACACATCGAGACATATTCTTACTTACAAATACTGGCCTTAGCTTGGCTTGTTTCTTGTCAGCTTTTCTTAAATTATCCCATCTACATTTTGCCTCTGGGCTTTCTCCTTTTCTTACTTCTGTATACCTTACTTTCACTCTTATTCCATGGCTGGCTGGCTGGCCACTAGCATCCTCCTCTCCTTTTTCTCTTATTCTTTCTCTTTCTTCCAGATTTCTCCTTTTATTTATCCTGTCTGCCTGCCAGTCCTGCCTATCTTTTCTCCTGTCTTGCTATTGACTGTTTAGCTCTTTATTAGACCATCAAGTACTAGACAGGCAAAGTAACAAAGCTTCACAGAGGTAAACAAATGCAACATAAAAGAGTGTAACACATCTTTGCACCATTAAAACAAATGTTCCATGGTATAAACAAATGTAATACATCTTAAAATAATATTGCAGAACATTTCTGTCCCCCCCCTTATTTTTCTTTTTCGAGACAGAGTTTCTCTGTGTAGTTTTGGTGTCTCACTCTGTAGAACAGCTGGCCTTGAACTCACAGCGATCCGCCTGGCTCTGCCTCCCATGTGCTGGGATTAAAGGCATGCACCACCACCAGCCAGCTCATTTCCCCCTTTTTGTCTAAACAAAAATGAAAGGGTTTAACTTTAAAATGGTAAAACTACATACAACAAAAATAATTATCAAGTAAGAATTACACTTATAATATTCTGTCCATTTGTAATTAGCACATTCAGAGAAAATAATGCAGTATCAATCCTTAGTAAATTCAAAGTTTTATACTTAATTTACTTTTTATCATAACTAAAGAAAACTGCAACCGTAACTATCTAGTCTTCAGCTGCATCAAAGACCCAGAAGGATATAATATTATCTAACAACAGAGACATTTGGCTGCCTGAACAGTCATCCAAAGTTTTTCTGCAATGTTGGGGCATCCATCTTCAGCTTACAGGTCCAGGATATCTGGCAAACTTTTCAGTGAAGTAGGAAATTTGAAGGACTGTCCTGTCTTGTATTGGCAAAGTTTGTCAGTCGATTTCCTTTGTCCTGCAGAATGTTTGGCAGACTCTTCTGTGAAGAAGGAACCCTGAAGGACCATCCCACCTTGTTTTGGTAAAGTTCAGCAGTCACTTTCCTATGGGTCCTGCATGTTCAGTCTGCATAGCACATTGTCAGCAGTCAAAGGCAAGAACAGTTTCTTTTCCCAGTGGCTAACCTTGCCCCAATGATAGCAAACTCCATAAGGAGTTTCTTCAATGCCCATCATCTATGAAGTAAATTGGTGCTGCCAGGAGTAAATGTGTCTCATTGTCATGAAAAGCCCTAAGTTAACAAAACATTTAAATGCCATATTCTATCTATAGGTCTTTGAAGTGTTTGAAGACCATCCATCTATCTAAAATATATCTATATAATCTTGAAAACATACCTAATATATCTACAAATTTGATTGTTAACGATGACTAACTACTGACCTGTGTTTCTTGACTATCCTAAATAGTTCATAATAATAACTTTCAAAAACTAGAATTTTACCTTACATTTTTTTTTTTTTTTTGGTTTTTTCGAGACAGGGTTTCTCTATGTAGCTTTGTGCCTTTCCTGGATCTCACTCTGTAGACCAGGCTGGCCTCGAACTCACAGAGATCCGCCTGCTCTGCCTCCCGAGTGCTGGGATTAAAGGCATGTACCACCACTGCCCGGCTTACCTTACATTTTTAAATGATCTGCATAGGTACAATACCTTAAACAAGAGTAGAAACATATATATGATATGTTGTAACAAAACCTTACATTTGTATCAATATACAGAAATCCTTTAAAATATATATACAATATAACAAACATGACTTTAAATTTGTATCAATATACAAAAGTCCTTTAAACAAGAGTAGAAACATATATACAGTACATTGTAACAAAAATGAATAATTTTAAAATTGTATCAATATGCAAAAGTCCATGTAGTAGGTAGCTGTTCCAGCTTTGACCTTGAAACACTGCCCCCAGAGTGACAGCAGGTAACTGCCACAACTGCCTATGACCTGCCCCTAGGGCTTACCTGCCCCTGGGCATGACTGAGAGGGAACCCCTTAAGACTCAAAGTGTATACGTGTTTGGCCCTTCTGGATACCTCATGGTCCTGGAAGCTGGATGGAACACCAAGCCAGAGTTCTCTACTGAATGGTACCTCATCTCTTCTGGATCCTGTAACCAACCCCTATTGGCTGTAAGTTATCCCAGAAATGAACCTCTCTTGATTACCAAATAAATTATGTGGAATTGCTTCATTAATTACTGTAATAAGTTCATACCAATACAAAATATTTGAGATTAATAGTTGTTTTTTATTTTAAAATAGATTGGATAATCTACCCTTGTAGCTAGAGTTTTCCTGCCTGGCCCACAGTCAGGACAAATCTCTCTCACCGTCAGTCCCACAGCTGCTCAGACCCCAACCAAGTAAACACAGAGACTTATATTGCTTACAAACTGTATGGCTGTGGCAGGCTTTTTGCTAACTGTTCTTATAGCTTAAATTAATCCATTTCCATAAATCTATACCTTGCCACGCAGCTCATGGCTTACTGGCATCGTTACATGCTGCTTGTCCTGGTGGCAGCTGACAGTGACTCTTTCTGCCTTCCTGTTCTTTCTTTTCTCCTCTCTGTTAGTCCTGCCTATACTTCCTGCCTAGCCAGCAGACTTCACAGACTCTGGGGCTTCAAAAGTCACAGGGGTTTGCTGCTTTTGTACATTCCCCTGTGCAGACAGCCGGCTCTCTGGCTTCTTCTCTCACAGTGGGTTGTGGGCTCTCCCTGGACCCCCTCCTCGGGCTGCTACCACACTAGGTAGCTGCCTTGAAACCCACTCAGGCTTCTATTGTTCTACGCAAGGGCAGTCAGCCTCACATCTGAATCATCATTGTTGGCAGATTTGGTGAAACAAGTGGGAATTCTTAAGGGGAGGAATTAGTTAAAAGAGTTTTTTCCCCCACATTAAAAAAATGGCCGGGCGTTGGTGGCGCACGCCTTTAATCCCAGCACTCGGGAGGCAGAGCCAGGCGGATCTCTGTGAGTTCGAGGCCAGCCTGGGCTACCAAGTGAGCTCCAGGAAAGGCGCAAAGCTACACAGAGAAACCCTGTCTCGAAAAACCAAAAAAAAAAAAAAAAAAAAAAAAAAAAAAGGGAAACATTATTACAATGGAGGGAGTTAGGTCTCAGTTTGATAATATGCTAGTTAGTTTGAAAATGAAGCAATTAAATGAAAGGATAATTAAGATGGGATTTATGTAATGTCAACTAGAAATATTATCTGTTTGATCATTTTTGTTTTATCATTTAAAAAGTTGGTTAATATGAGTGCCAAGATAAAAGTTTTGGAAAAACATGTTAAAACAGATCATAGAGATATTCAGACCCAGACAGAGGAATTTAAAGGAGAACCAATCTCAACATTGCATTATAAGGTTACAGAGAAACAGCCTAAGGCTTTCAAACAGCCAACCTTAATTTATCCTGTAACTTTACTGTTACAGGAACTGCCAAATGATACATATCCCTCAGACTGTGTAAGAGCTGAATGGACTCCTGTGCAAATGTTAGCTTTGAGGAGATTCAAGAAAGTAATAGTTTCAAATGGCATGCACTCACCTTTTGTGAGTATCAGAGAGGCTACAACAGAAAAAAATCCCAGACCCCCTCAGAGGGCTGGGGAAGCAAAGGAATATCGAGCTGCAGGGTAGTGACTCTGGCCACATGTAGCTCTGACCTGAGCCGGTGGCTGCAAAGCCACAGGCAAGCATCTTTTTTGTGAATTCATGTGCCACAAGTTGGACATCAGATGTATTGCGAATTCTAATTGATCTTAATAACAAAAACCCAGAGCCAGATGTCAGGGTAAATACTGAAAGATCAGAGAGACAAAGGAACAAGCCACAGCCACCTCTAACTTTCACCACAGCTGGCTTTTCACCATTGTCCAATAAAACTATGATATTTTGAATGAATCAAGGGATTAATCCCATCTCTAGATCAAAACCCTCATGATCTAATTATTTCTGGAAAGGCCCATAGACAGGTTAGTACTTTACTAACAACCTCCAAGGGCATTTCTCAATCTAGACTCAGTGTTGTCAAGTCCATTGATAACATGCAATCACCCGCACCGTCCATCCACAGATTTCTTCATCATCAGAACTGAAGCTCTAGGCCAGAGAGACGGCTCAGCCAGTAAAGGCACCGGTTACACAGGACTGGAGACTTGAATTTGATCCCCAGGACCCATGGGAAGGTAGCAGGAAAGAATCAACTCCTTGAAATTGTCCTCTGAACTCCACCTGTGCTCACACATTAAGCACACACCAAACACAATTTAAAAGAAAAAAAATTTAAGACCTGTTTGTAGACAATAGCTCCCCATTCCTCACAGCAGTTAGTTAAGCTGCTAACAACAACAGTGTTTACATGAATTTACATAGTAGAATCCCACAGGTTTTATTTTTATGAATGGCTTCTTTCACCTCTGGTTCATTTACACTGTATGTAGCTGATGTTTGGCAGCATTTGTGGTCTCAATATTCCATACAAATTTTTAGGAATTTTGGAATCTAGTAGGAATTACATTGAATGCTTAGATCCCCTTGAATAACAGATCTTTCCCCAGAACTTCCTTCCAACCCGTGAACAAGGCAAGTCTTCATGTTTTAATGCTCTCTTTAAAATTTTACTTCTTGCCAGAATACATAGTGGCCTTTAATTGCAGTACTCGGGAGGCAGAGGCAGATCTCAATGAGTTTGAGGCCAGTTTGGTCTACAGAGCAAGTTCCAGGACAGCCAGAGCTACACAGAGAAACCCTGTCTCAATCCTTCCACCCCTGAAACCTAAACAAAACAATTTTACTTCTTTAATGCATTCCACTTACATATTATCCAGTCACTTCTGGTGGTTTTTATAGGCTATTGTACAAAAATTTTATTCATTGCGTGTGTGTGTGTGTGTGTGTGTGTGTGTGTGTGTGTGTGTGTGTGACCACTTGAGAGGGGAACGAATGCACATGTATGCATGTCCTCATTTTTGTGTGGAAGCCAAAAGGTCAAAGTTAAATGTCATCGTCAATTCTTCTCCACCTTGATTGTTGAGACAATGTCTCAGTCAACTCGAAGCCCACTCATGAGCTAGACTGGCTGGCCAGCGACTGAGCACCTCCCTTTTCTGCCTCCCTAGCACTGGGATTGGAGAAGAGGTTGGCGAGTCCAGATGCCCCGGAATGAATGCATGTCCTCATGTTTAACTGCAAGTGCCACACTGTGAGAGCCACTGCCCTGCCCTCAAACATGGCTCTTTTTGATGCTATTTTATATATAATACTGCTTGTCATTCAGTTCTCACATGGTTCCAGATGCTTCATTGTTAGATGAAGAAAGAACAAGTGGTTTTCTTGTGTTGACTTTTTGTATCTTTGCTGAATTTGTTTGATGTTCTCACATGGTATTGTGAAACCTCCATTTCCTACATGCACAATTATATAATCTATGATCAAGATTATAATCTTTCCTCCTACCTGGGACACATTGTCTCAAGTGAGCTGTGGCCTTGTGTCTCACAGACAAGCTCACACTTCTGCTACACTCAGAACCAAGAGCCTGCACTGTGTCCACCATATTCCATTTGAGCTCAGGTTCTCAGGAGACTGATGACCTTGCCCCAGCTGCCTAGGAAACAGTGACACCTGGAACCTGATTCTGTGGCTGCTTGGCTGTGCCCTACACCCCATCCCCTTGAACTCTGTTCTTTGTTACCAGAAGTCATGAGCCTATCTTGGTTCCAGAACAGTTTCAGCCCACTGACAACTAATTCTACAACTTGGTAAGTTGGAATTGAGATGGTTCAGTGTGATGATCTAGCTCAGCATCCCCTTTATTTTCATTTTAGGAATAAACAAAACACTCATCCAGGATTTTGTGA